>NW_019524955.1:481248-481780 GCF_002814215.2 Seriola lalandi dorsalis | reverse complement strand
GGATTTGAACCCATGACCCATTGATTGAGAAGCAGCTGTTCTATCCACTACCCCACTACTCCATCCGTTAACATATCAAGCAATCGTAGCGCATAAAATCATCATGACATAGAAAGGAATAAAAGTTCATAGTATATTGAAGCATAAAAACGTCTAAATACATCATAGTACAATATGGCATAAAAACATAAAAAAACGTAATGATATAGGTAGACATAATAATGTCATGGTATAATGAGGCATAAAAGCATCAAAAAATGTCACAGTATAGTATGGCATAAAAACGTCACAAAACGTCATAGAATAGCAAGGCATAAAAACATCAGAAAACATCATAGTATAGTATGGCATAAAATGGCATAAAATGGCAAAAAATGTCGTATTAAAATGAGGTATAAAAGCATCAAAAAACGTCATAGTATAGTATGGCATAAAATGGAAAAAATGTCATATTACAATCAGGCATAAAAACATCAATAAACGTCATAATATAGGTAGACATAAGAATATCATGGTATAATGAGGCATAAAA
>NW_019524955.1:478886-479221 GCF_002814215.2 Seriola lalandi dorsalis | reverse complement strand
AGCAAGGGGGGTCATGTATGTGGAGGATTCCTTATCAGTGAAGACTTTGTGATGACTGCGGCGCACTGTCAAGTGCCAGAGTGAGTTAGCATTTGTTCATGTGTTTAGAAATCAATGTTAAAGGATTTTTTTTATTTCATAAACCTTGTATTTTTTAAATACAGAATTCATAATTTATTGTTTTCTGTTGTTGTTGGCACAATTTTAGAAAATGTACTGATAACCTCTCAATTATCTCTCATTTAGCAATCTTACACGGGTCGTTCTTGGCACCCACAATATCAAGAATGTTGATGAAGGAAAAATCAGATATATCGAGAAAATGTACAAACACG
>NW_019524955.1:442599-478866 GCF_002814215.2 Seriola lalandi dorsalis | reverse complement strand
GTCATATTACAATGAGGCATAAAAGCATGAAAAAACTTCATAATATAGGTAGACATAAGAATGTCATGGTATAATGAGGCATAAAAACATCAAAAAACATCATAGTATAGCAAGGCATAAAAACACCAAAAAACATCATAGTATAGTATGGCATAAAATGGCAAAAAATGTCATATTACAATGAGGCATAAAAACATCAATAAACGTCATAATATAGGTAGACATAATAATGTCATGGTATAATGAGGCATAAAAGCATCAAAAAATTTCATAGTATAGTATGGCATAAAATGGCAAAAAATGTCATATTACAATGAGGCATAAAAACATGAAAAAACTTCATAATATAGGTAGACATAATAAAGTCATGGTATAGCAAGGCATAAAATTTTAGTGTACCCATGGAAGCATACACTCAAAGTATCCTTAAGTGGGATTTAAACCCATGACCTATTGATTGCGAAGCAGCTGTTATATCCACTACCCCACGACCCCATTCCTTAAAAAATCATGCAATCGTAGCACATAAAATCATCATGACATAGAAAGGAATAAAAGTTCATAGTATATTGAAGCATAAAAACGTCTAAATACATCATAGTACAATATGGCATAAAAACATAAAAAAACGTAATGATATAGGTAGACATAATAATGTCATGGTATAGCAAGGCATAAAAATGTCAAAAAACGTCATAGAATAGCAAGGCATAAAAACATCAAAAATCATCATAGTATAGTATGGCATAAAATGGCAAAAAATGTCGTATTAAAATGAGGCATAAAAGCATCAAAAAACGTCATAGTATAGTATGGCATTAAATGGAAAAAATGTCATATTACAATGAGGCATAAAAACATCAAAAAACGTCATAATATAAGTAGACATAATAATGTCATGGTATAGCAAGGCATAAAAATGTCAAAAAACGTCATAGAATAGCAAGGCATAAAAACATCAAAAATCATCATAGTATAGTATGGCATAAAATGGCATAAAATGGCAAAAAATGTCGTATTAAAATGAGGTATAAAAGCATCAAAAAATGTCATAGTATAGTATGGCATAAAATGGAAAAAATGTCATATTACAATGAGGCATAAAAACATCAAAAAACGCCCTTATATATGTAGACATAATAATTTCATGGTATAGCAAGGCATAAAAACACCAAAAAACGTCATAGTATAGTATGGCATAAAATGTCAAAAAATGTCATATTACAATGAGGCATAAAAACATCAAAAAACGTCATAATATAAGTAGACATAATAATGTCATGGTATAGCAAGGCATAAAAACGTCAAAAAACGTCATAAAATAGCAAGGCATAAAAACACCAAAAAACATAATAGTATAGTATGGCATAAAATGTCAAAAAATGTCATATTACAATGAGGCATAATACATCAAAAAACGTCATAATATAAGTAGACATTATAATGTCATGGTATAGCAAGGCATAAAAACGTCAAAAAACGTCATAGAATAGCAAGGCATAAAAACACCAAAAAACGTAATAGTATAGTATGGCATAAAATGTCAAAAAATGTCATATTACAATGAGGCATAAAAACATCAAAAAATGTCATAACATAGGTAGACATAATAATGTCATGGTATAATGAGGCATAAAAACATCAAAAAATGTCATGGTATAGTAAGGCATGAAAGCATCAAAAAACGTCATAGAATAGCAAGGCATAAAAACACCAAAAAACGTAATAGTATAGTATGGCATAAAATGGCAAAAAATGTCATAGTTTAGTATGGCATAAAATGTCAAAAACTTTCATATTACAATGACGCATAAAAACATCAAAAAACCTCACAATATAGGTAGACATAATAAAGTCATGGTATAGCAAGCATAAAAACATCACAGTATAGTATGGTATAAAATGGCAAAAAATGTCATATTACAATGAGGCATATAGACGTGAAAAAAAGTCATAGTATAGGTAGACATAAGAATGTCATGGTATAGCAATGCATAAAAACACCAAAAAACGTAATAGTATAGTATGGCATGAAATGGCAAAAAATTTCATATTACAATGAGGCATAAAAACATCAAAGAACGTCATAATACAGGTAGACATAATAATGTCATGGTATAGTTAGGCATAAAAACATCAAAATCGTCATAGTATAGTAAGGCATGAAAACATCAAAAAACGTAAGGCATAAAAACATCAAAAAATATAGTATACGAAGACATAAATTAAAGCCTACAGAAGTATATTCCACTTGCCAATTAACCTAATGTGCATATCTTTGAACTGCGGGAGGAAGTTGAAAGTTTCCATGTACACTGGAGTGTACCTATGGAAGCACATTAGAAGTCCACATTCAAAGGATCCTTAAGTGGGATCTGAACACATGCCCTATTGATTGGGAAGCAGCTTTTCTATCCATTACCCCACCACTCTTGGAGATGTAGCCTCTTGGAGGGCACATTGGAATGATCTAATATAACTTCACTCCAAACATAGTGTGTTCACTCAAATATTAGCAGGGACAATTCTGTCTCCCCAAAATATTGGTAGGGACATGTCCCTACTGTCCATGTGAAAACCTACGCCCTTGGTTTTACTTTTAGGTTTGAGTATTTGCAATTTTACTGGAAGCCCTCTCTGCTGCCAGAGACACCACAGTCATGAACAGATTCCAGTGTAGTGCCCCAACCCACGCTCTTAATGGAGTCTCCTCACATTTTGTTATCTTTCTCCCTCTCCCACAGAGTCAGAGGAGGTCAACCTTTCTGGTGGGGGGAAAGGAGGGCATATGGTTGTCAAGACAACAGTCAGCCCCAGCCCATAGAAGAAGAAAGCTAGGGAGAAGAAGATACTAGGGGAAGGGACAGAGAACAACTGAATGTAATGAAGCTTAGCTGCACATCTCCAAATATAGAGTGTGCTTCCTTCACATAGCTGTCAGTGCTGTGCCAGTGCTGGAGGAAATACTCATTGTTACTGTCAGTGGGTTATCCTGACTTACACATAGCAACTGGATGCATGAACCACTTTTGTTCTGATCACACATTTGCCCAAGGCCAAGAGTTTACAACCCAGACACATTTTTATTTTGTAACAGTGTTGTGACTGGGCACTGTTTCAGAGGGCTCAACAAATTATTCTTACTCATAGTAGCTCTGTTCTTTTCTGTGTCACTGTATGACATCCTGAAGTCTGTTGTTCCGGCGTGTTTTTGATCTGACTGTCCGTCTCTCGTCTGGGTTCTCTTTCCCTCCACCAGAGATCTGTCTGCTGACCCGAGGCAGACGGACGGCCAGTGTGCGAGCGGACACCTACTGTCGCCTTTACTCTCTCTCTGTGGATAATTTCAACGAGGTGCTGGAGGAGTATCCCATGATGAGGAGGGCCTTCGAGACGGTTGCCATTGACAGGTTGGACAGGATAGGTAAGACCTCCAAGGAAAGGAGTTGTAATCTCTAACAGAATGATCACAGAATAATGATGATCCCAAATATTTACTTTATTTATTTTTGGGCAGAAGTGAGCTTTCAAACTCAGTTGCACACTAAGTAACATCAGACCTAATTTATGAAATGTGTCTCGGAGATTTAGTCTTGGATAATTAGCATTACACTTCCTTGATACAAGACACAGGTATGGTGTCCTCTTAAGCATACGAGTCATTCATAAGACTAATTGAAGCATAAGGAAAATGTATTCATTCATTAACATGACATCTTTGTCAAAATACGGTGCTACCCGACAGCTGAGATGTGCTGTATGAATGACGCTAACGGGGGCGCTTTGTGGGTTGTAGCTTTAAAGTTCTCTCTAGATTCATTTACTGATTTGATTAAAATAATTTCTCACCAGTGACTCTGTCTGAGCATCCTCGGTTTAAATGAAGAAAAACACACACACACACACACACACACACACACACACACACACACACACACACACACACACCCACACACCACCACCCCAAGGTGAGCAGGGCTGCTGATGTCACATCCTTGTGTCATGTGACCATACTTCACATGTTTACAAAAGCCCTGCATCCACCACCTGCCAGCTGTTGCCATAGCAGCCAGATTCCACACATGAGCAGCCTTCAGTCAGTCAGCTCATGTATTTGGAGGGAGACTGACCTGTCTGCTTCAAGATCCAAACCAAATATTCCCACTGGAGTCCATGTGCACTTGATACATATTAATCGCTAATAATGTGTTCTTGTGTTGGGTTCTATCAACAGTCTTTGTCAGAAAAAGCATCTGGATCAAACACGCAGAGAGCTATCAGAAGCCGTGTGAAGAATATGAAATATAAATACAAACTATGAAATAATGACACAAGCTTTGTTCATTTTTGTTCTAAAGAGTGACAGCTGGATGCATTTTGATTAGATCCTCTATTCAAAATTCAGTGTGATCCAGTGCCTCAAACATCAACTTCCTCTAAAAAAGCTTTTTTTAGAAACCATCAAATCTTTAAGTTAAGATCTGTAACGTTTTGGCTTATCATCTTTGATGAGGATTGTTTATTTTGGGTCGGTTCAGCCTGAAACATCATACTTACTCACATTATTAATGGAACCAGGCTTGCCACATCAGCCATACATACATCTTCCGAAAAACACTTTCAGAATGTTTGAGCCATTACTACACCATCAGGAGCTAATCCCTTGCCCATTGTCTTCATACTCTTAATACGTCAAATTTTGTTGTTTTACCTGTTAAAAAGAGGCTATGGGCTAAATGTACTTTTGTCATTTTTCTATACAATTGTATTATGATGTTTGTAAACACAGTTTCACCTAAGAATAGCAGAGGATGTGGTATAAGAGTGATCTAAGAGGTGATGGAGGTGTTACTTGGTAATTATAGCAGATGTGTTATAGCTGTGGATGCTTGTGTTAGTAAGGCAGCTTCAGCTTAGCAACTGCTTCAATTTCATATTAGCTAAGACAATGTGTTCCTACTTCCCTACCTGGCTGTTGCCTGCCCTGTTCCCTTTTCTTTCAGCCAATCTTCAAGTGCCATCACTGAGTTATTGTAACCATCAGGTGTCGCTTGTACCATCTTTTTGCCAGCGATGATTCCCCAGGAAGTATAACAAGAACGGCCCTTACTGTTACACCTGGGCTTCTCCAGCCTTCAGTGGATGGGGATTTCCTTCATCTCCTCCCTCTGAACCCCGTGAGAGGATCTTGTCACCAAGTCTAGACTGCCAAACTGTATCTGTGTTTTTGGTGGTCAGATGGAGTGGAGGGCACAAGAGTCACCAAGAATCCGCATCTGTGTCCTCCCAACCCTCCCCTTCTGGCGAGGCAGTTGACTGTGTTAGAGAGGAACAAGTTTATGACCAGCGTTGTGACCTCTTTGTTATGTGGGTATTGCTCAGGCTGTTGTGCTGCCTAAGAATCTAGCTTTCTTGCCAGCTCTCCAGACTGCCTGCTGCATCAGAGAACCAAGTTGCCAGTGACAGTGTTGCAAAAGAGCTATATGAACTTCCCCAGTTGCCCACAGGCACGTGTATTTCTCTACATGTCTGTCTACCGAGAGTCCCTCTTTGTCCCCAAGGTACAACAGATGTTGGATCATCTGGAAGCAGCCAAATTCTTGTCTTTGGTCCCAACCTCCTTCCCCGGCAGCAGTTATTGAACGGAAAGTGACCCTGTGACTGGCCTTTAGCATCATCATCATCATCATCAGTGGCTGGCTGCTCATCAGTGGCAGCCCTCCCATGAGTTGGGTACCCCATCTGTCCATGAAAAGGGGTGTTGCCCAACAAATTACAGCATTCTTGGAGGGAAAATCTTTTGATCTCCTGCTTCATCATCTGGACCTCAGCCTGATGCAGTTATATGTGTCTAGCACAGAGAAGAATCCCACTGGTTTGGACTTTCTACTTTTCTCCTCAAATGAATAAGAGAAACAGCTGCATAATTCGGCTTTGTTTGCTATAATTTGCAACTAGTTGTCTTTTGTCACATATCAAAGCAAGTAATTCACTGTGTAGAAGGAATTGGTTCCCAAATAGGCTTTGCCTGTGTCTCTTTATCAGGAAGGAAAATGTTTGTTTACCTCCTCTATCACCGGTCTTGCATCATCAACTCTCAGCAGGTTTCAGACACAACAGTCTCTAACAAACTCTTCTTACTTACCTGAGAGCAAAGATAATGCAGTGAGTTTGAATCTGAACACTTTGTAACACACACGCCACTCTCTTCTGCCGGCACAGCCTCGGTCAGTGATAAACCCTGTTAGGACAGATGTGAGGACTGTCTCACACTCTCCCCTGCTATGATGTCTCAAACGTGAGTGTGTGGGCAATGTTTTTGAGACATGTGAGAATGAAGAGGTGTGTTTCACTGCTTGTGGTTCAGCCCTTTCTCGTGAGCTCCCCCTGTTTTGCAGCAGTAGTGCGACTGTGCCTAAACGCTCAAATGCGTACCTGCTTTCAGGCTTTTCCAGGCTGCTTTCCTCAGGGCTAAGCAACATGCCGCAGTTTAATCGCCAGTCATCTGCATTCAGGGGCATTCTACAAACCTCCTTCTCACATCTGCCAAAAAGTCAGCAGGAAACAGCTGTTTGCGGTTTTAGCCTTAAGTATGTCAGTTTTACTTACTGGCGAGAAGTCACAGTCATTTAAATCTCTGTGAGTCATTCACAGCTTGATGCCACATGAGTGAGGAGGTGACATTTAAGTTGTCATGTGAGTCGGCAGAGTCACCTGATTTAAGTGTGAACTGGTGTGAAAATGCTTGGGAGGGGATATCAGGATGGCATAGACTGCTGAGTCCAGATTGGAAGAGGTTTTTCTAATTTGGGCATTGGTCCTGTCCGGGGGTTCTTGCATCTTTTTTATGTATCCTGCAGGTTTTGTGCATTCCTTATTGCATCAGAGTATGTGCTGTATACTGCCTTTCTCTTCTTATTTTTGAGTGTGTCCCCCCTTCCTTGCTTATTTTCCACATGTGTCGAGACAAAGGGTTAGGGATTCTGATGGAGAGCTGGCTGATCTTGGCCCCCGCACAACAGTACGTGTAAGCCCACATGATGCTGGTAATCTGGTACATCACATGCCTGGGTTTTGCCATCAACCTCAAACACAGCAACTACTCAAGCATATGGTTGACCATGATCAAGGCGGAGATGGTGATGTATCTGTTCAACCTCACATCAGCTGCCCAAAGTTAGGGCCACTCTGTTTGGGTAAAGCAATAGTGAGGCCTGGCTACACCCATAAAGCTACAATTACATCAAGGTATCTTTTATTTTCTCGATGAAGGCCAGTGTAGCAGACACACACACACACACACACACACACACACACACACACACACACACACACACACACACAAACATGCATCACCTAGTCACATACAGCTATTTCATGCAAAGGTGTAGTGGCACAGATAAGTGTTTTGACAATAGACATGCTCTCTGTCATAGCTTGGGTGCCTCTGCAGACACTGGCTTCCTATCCCCATGACAGAGAATCAGTGCAAGAGATAAGATGCTCTCCATATGTCTCTATGTGTGTGTGTGTGTGTGTGTGTGTGTGTGCTAGTGATGGATTTTGTATCGAGTTCTATATCCAGAAAGTTTAGTAAAAGACGGACTAAAAAATCTGATAGGAAAAGGAACCAAACTTTACTTGTAAAACTAAAACTTTGCATCATTAGCACCTACTTCAGCAACAATGCTCCTTTCTGTCTCCATGTCATTACAGGCAAAAAGAACTCAATCCTGATGCACAAAGTTCAGCATGATCTGAACTCAGGTGTTTTCAACAACCAGGAGAATGAGATGATCCAGGAGATAGTCAAATATGATCGGGAGATGGTTCAACAGGTGGATGTACCACGACCACGAGCCATGTCCATGACACCTCCTCTACACAGTGGGATCTTTACTCCTCCAGGTTCCTCCGGCCAGCCTCAGAATTCAGCAATTGCCACTCTGCAGCAGGCCGTAGCCATGAACTTTTGTCCTCCCATGCAAGGGAGCTCAGTGGGAGCGGGGAACCTGCAGTCTCCAAGGATGGTGAGGAGATTCCAGGTGATACAAAATGTACCCAGTCCTGTCTCAGCCTCTCCCCTGCACTCTCAGCTTCTTGCTTCTGGTGCCTTTGCTCCGGTCGTGTCCAGCCCCCCGGTCCACAGCCCACTGGCAGTTGGAGGACGATCATTCCAGTATGGGTCCAGTGCCCTGGCTGGTCCCACCTCAGGCTCCCAGCTTTCTCTAGTTCAGCAGCACATAGCCAGCCCTGCACACTGGCCCAGCACACATAAGAGCACCCATTCCTTGCAAATGGGTAGTCTGAGTCAAGACGCCAGGGCACTGTCAGCCTCTCAGCCCTCACTGCCTCATGAGGGGGCACAACCAGGTGCCCCAAGTCCACCCCAGTCTACACGAGTCTCCTCCACTTCCATTGGACCCCCTCAAACCCCATCAAGTCACACAGGCGTTCGGAGCGCTATACCACATAGGATGGTACTGCCCCACCAAATGTCTGTGGGGGCCTTCCCTGTAGCATCCCTGCCCGGTTCTGTGCAGGGCTCTGGGGCTGGTGCAGGACTGGCAGTAGGGGGTGTGGGAACAGGTCTGGGTGACTCGGGACTACCCAAGAAGGACTCTATAGTGAGCCTTCCTGAGACAGACCACATCAAAGTCAGATCCAGGCTATCCTCAAACTTGTGATCATAATGAAACTCTTGGGGGGAGTGATTCAGTGAGGGGCTTGGCTGCAGGAACATGGGAGGATTTCTGCTCTCCCTCCTACTGTTCCTCTTCTCTCTACTCACTCCGGTTTGACTACCCGAATGTATGAATGTTGAGTGAGTGGCAGCAAGAAGAAGAGAGGAGACTGTTCAAATAAAGTCTGTAAGGTGACAATTGAATCTGCAGCATCGAGACATTTCTACTCACAGACACAGCAGATACACAGAACAGTCGTGGTAAAGTAGCATCTGCTCATCTCCCTCCCCTTTATTTATTGTATTTCAAAATACAGTTAACAGCATACAGGCATATCTGCTTCACTTCCCCTTTCATTCAACTCATTTAATGCAAACTTGAGGTCGGATGGGACTAAAAGAAAATCAGGGACCTGCTTCAGATATAAGAAGTCGGCACTTTAATGGGGTTTAACTACTGTACCTACCACATTTTGTCATCTGGCTGGCTGTGAAAGACAATCTCCTTACAAAGGCATAATAATTGTGGTTTCATAAAAAGTTTGAACAGGAAAACTGGTGTGTTTTCGCTATGTTTTTAAGTATCCATTTAAATAGATCATTAGACCAAATTTGTAAGCACAAAATTGGAAAATATGAAAGAGCACTCTCCTTTGACAACTACTACTTTCAAGCCATATTTTTCCCCAGACTATTGATATGAATGGAAGTATTTACTGTATATAAATCCAACTGGCATTTTAAGAATCTAGCTGGCCTCTTTTGTAAGTCTTCCCTGCCTGTGATTTTCCCCACAGATAAATATGTGTGGCCCCTTCAGATCACAGATGATGAATATCCTTCGAACTGAAATTACAGCCGTGGGACAAATTGTCTTGTTCCAGCCAAGCCATCGATTTCTACGGGAAATGTCTGCATGTTTGTTTAATTTAAAAGCTGCATTAATCAATATTTTTTCATATCAACAGTGAATGAAATGACTGAGTGCAATGCAAAGGGAATGATGAACCAGCAGAAAATGATCATTCAATTCTGCCTCTCTATGGAGATTTTTTAGCCTATAGTGGTTCATTGTTTTGGTTTTAAGACCCACAATTTTATCATACAGTTCAACTCTCCTTTGCATTATTTACAGCAACAACAGAAGGGCAAAGCTAGAAACTAGCAGATGTTGAAAGCCAATCATTTAGCAAGCTAAAGCTTAAGCCAGATATTTCTCAGGAGTTGATAGAGACCAAACCAGAGCTAAGCAGTCTGTCAGGTGGAGAGAAAAATGACTCTAGTGGGATGATAATCTTGCTCAGGTCTGCTGGATGTGGAAGTTAGCAGTTTTGCTAATTCATCAGGGCTGTTTACCTTGTTTTGGAGTTCTGTCCCCAAGTGGGCAAAAATTGATTAATGCAGCTTTAAAATTTAGTAAATAACACATCTTCTTAACAGCAGGTGTGATTTCTGAAGTAGTGGGTTAAAGGTGTGTTGTCATGTGAGTAGTAATATCCCACACTTTGTGAAAGTATTCTGATGTATCTTAAAAATTATAATTCACTGCCAGTTAATTACAAGGAATTTTATACCAGTCAAAATGTAAAATCATTCAAACTCACATAATCAAAATGTAAATCCATTCCTTTCTAATCCTGAATCTCACATTTCTTGCAGCAGCAGTTTGGGCAATGTGTCATTATGCCAAAGTCAATTCATAGAGATGATGAAACTCCTGCGAAGCTCAACCCTATGATAAACACTACAGTTTTGATCAACAGCCAAGGACAGTGCAGATACTTTGCAGGATGTATATTGCAGTGTGCCTCTGTCATTAATGCCTCAATAACAGTTCATCGGATGCCGCTGATTTGTGTCCAAAAGCATTAGGAAGGGGACCTTCTCTCCCGGACCTGACATTCTATTCACCTCATCTCACTAATGCCTGAACCATTACTGGGTAATGACAGTGGAAATTGGAATCCCTCGGGTCTGTTTGGGACTGTTACTATTCTCCTTTGATTGGATTTCATTATACAGTGCCAATAATGAGTTCCTCTCCTATGATCATTTTGCATTTTCATTTTGCTCAGTTTCAGTTCCTGCATTGTTATCCTCTACCTTGAGAGTTCCAAATGGGACAAAGTTGAAGGTTTTCAAAGTATTTTTATACAGCAATTTTGAGGTCTGCTGTCTTTTTGTTCTATGCCCAAATTATGCCCTATGGAACCTATTTTGGATGCTCAAAAATAATTAATATAGACACTTGTTATGAGGATAGTGTTTTACTGCACCTGAAGGCAATGTCTCAGGAGAGCAAATGCATTTAGTGACAAAATTAGTTTATAGTCACAGTAGAAAGCACACAGTAGAGACAGCAGTAAGAAGGAGAAAGGGAGGGTATAGGAACAATAGCTGAACTTAAATCAAAATGAGATATTAACTCGAGAGCAATGACACCAAATCAACCCCTCAATTTTAATAAAAGCCAAAGAGGGAACAGAGTTTCAAGGCCTGGGATTTTTTTTTTTTGAATCAGGATGTTAGGATATGATGAATGACATGTCACAGACTGAAACATTCACTCTGACTAAACATAGAAATTAGAGAATAATACACTAAACTCATTCAGTCATGACTTCATTGCCTGAAAGGGAAGTTTAGCATACAAAGCAATAACTGAAAACAAATGTGTCGTCACTATATGCAAATGAAGTTCTGTTGTATCCTTTAGGTGTTAATGGAGATGCAATATTTCACGTATTAGATTGAGTTCCCAAACTTTAATGAGAATTTGTTTAAAGTCTGTTTTTGGAAGATCATGAGCAGATAAAACACTTTTCAGTGACAATGACTTGATTGATATGGTTGTTATTTCTATGTGTAAACACAGTGTGCATCTTGTAAACCAGACTAGCCTAGTTTACTGTAACTGTAGAGATAGAAAAAAAAAGTTTGAAAAAGGAACATATTTTTAATCTTTGACAAAATACATATTATCATCTGGTATGACCCAATATTACTTGAGCTTAATAATTAAAGCAGAACAAAACTATTTGCATTACAGAAGATGTATCACTTCTTTTTTATCAGTCGCTCACAGTACCACCCACAGTTTGTATATAATCCTGTGCCAGTTGCTGTGAGGTCTGCATGGTTTCTTCTCTTGTGTATATTTTATTTGTTTAGTTATATTTTTTCTAGTCTCACACCCCAGTCCGTTACAAATCCTGTCCCTCTGACAAATGCTGCTTCCTGATTTATTTTTCTTTCTGTGCCGATTCCTCTGCTACCTAAACAGCATGTTGCCCAGAAACTGTGTAAATGCACTTTCCTCTGTTTTTGCAACTTCACAAACATATTTAGTGTTATGTAAATGTTACAGCAACTCAGCTGTTCAACTTTTCAGTACACCCTCCAGGCTTTGGTAAAGACGGCACCTGTGCACACACATAGACTCAGCAGCAGCAGCAGCAGCAGCACAGGCATCAAGCAGCATTTAAAATGCTGTTTTCAAAACAATCTCGTCTTCATTTTTCCTGTCTTCAATGCCACAGCTTCTCCAGAGTTAACACTATGTTCATTCCAATTTTTATTCAAATGTGTCTTTGGGTTCATCAATAGCAGTGAAGCAAAGAGATTCAGAGTATTTAAAATGTTCACTTACAAGGGCTGTTCATTTGGATTGAGCAAGGATGTGATTTTGTGTCCCTAACTTGTTCACATATTTATATATTTATGCTAATGAGTTCAGATTTTTTTCTCTTGTACTCGCCAATAACAACTATACCAACACTAAAAACAACTTTTTTATACTAGTTGTTTCTGTATTTTACAGGATACAATACAATGTAATTCAATACCAAACAGCAGTTAGTCAGAATTTATTTGTTATTTCCTTTACATCCCTGCCTTTTGTTGGTTTAACTTTTTCTTACTTTCTTTCTCAGATCCCAGACCTGTTAGTGAGAGTAATAGCATTCAATTATATGGAGACTGGGTACAAAGCCAATACCAACACCAATCAGTACCTTAACACTACAGTCAAATATAGGCCAGCTAATGTACACTGAGATCTTCACCAGTAACCATGAATTCCCTTGAAGCCAATAGACGATCTCAGACAGTCACTTACAGTGCAGTGCAAGTGTTTCTGTGTCAGGGTCCTGATTTTCTTTTATTGAGCCACTCTACAGTTGTCACATCCCATTACCATGTACTGTGCATACCTAGTGCCTAGCATATATTGTAGTTTCCACATACATGTACTATATTCTCTGTGTGTGGCTGTAAAAATAAATGCAAGCTCCTCACAATGCAAACATCACTGTCAGTTATATCCCACTGCAATACATGTAAAAAAGGAAAACCAATAAATTGATTTGAATACAGTTTGATGTTCAGGTCTTTCACTTTGGGTTAGCATGTTGGAAAAGCACAAAAAGATGATCACATAATGAATATGTGCTTCCTCATATAGAAGCAGAACTTCTTGATGCAATAAAGGCATGTGGCAGTGAATGCCTTCTGTTAGTCATGATGTTGAACAAGGTTACACGGCCGCTGGACCTTTGTTGTCAACATTCTTATATTATTGGATTATCTGCCTGGTTGTCAAAAAATAGGTAAACCTTCCAATACAGTAATGGATTACAATATTTTTTGTCTGAAATATTGGATTTATATGTGGAATATCTGAATGCTTTTATTTTAAAATATGGCATTTTTAAAGCCTGGTTATCTGCAGTTGTTAATATTTTAGAATGCAACTTATTTCTTATATATAGCAATCAATGTTTATCCATCATGAGTTCATTTATCCAGGTTTATCCATCAAAGTGAAGTCTGGGTCTACTACACTTCTCGCTACCTCACTGGTTAGCTCGCTCTAGCTAGCTAAACGTTTCCCGCTTGAAGTGGGTGTCCAAGGTGCAATTTACTAAGAGACATTTAGCAGGAATAATGCTCATAGACTAACTGTACTAAGGACCTGTCACATGCACCTCTGCATTTGACCCATTCCCTGTCTGTGCCCCTCATGCATTAGCATACATTTATAGTCATAGTGGAAACTGTCAGTTTATATAGAAATTAATGAACCCAGATGGTTGTTTAGGTATTGCTAGAATCCTCAAAGACTCTTCTAACCATCCTGATGAAAAAAATGTTCCTTCCACTATAGCTTGTTTTTTATTGGACAAACTCTTTCATCCAGATGGTTAGAAGTCTTAGTCTTTTGGGATTCTGAAAATATCGTCAGATCAGAGGTAAGTGCTTTCAAATGACCTCCTGGGTTTTTCAAACATTGCTGGTTAATTATCTTTTAAATAAACTGATGGACCGAATACATGAGGGGCATAAGCTGAGGCTACATTTAATAATTCTTCCCTGCTAACAAACATAGACTTATACAGGGAAGTTAGAAGTCCCAAACAACTCTGGATAATCCTAGCAGAGACAGAAAATGTTACGACTGACTGAAGCTTTACTGCAAAAACGTCATTACCCAGAGGACATGAAAAGAAGTTGGCTATGATGATTATGATTAGTGGCTCAAAAAAACACTTAAAAATCACAAATAAAACTTTTTATTCGTGGCAATTGACTGTTTTTGAGTTTAGCCTAAATCCGCTGAAAATAAAGGTGGTTTTTACTTTCAGCATACCCCAATATCTTTTTTGCTCAAATAATGTGCCAAAAGTGGACAAAGAATTGATTAGAATTTGCATCAATCACACTGTTAATCATTTCTTCAATAGTAACTAAAATTGGAATGATTAATTTAATATGTAAATCCATAAGCAGGGGTTTTCAACCTTTGATTTTCAAACAGGACAATGAATTTGAAAACTATGGAAAACTGAACTTTACTAAGGACTCTTGATTTTACTCTGATTTTAGGGAATGCCACTTTGTTTTTGTGTGGCTTATCTTGATGGGTTTTTCCTGCACAGCGACAGATGGTCTCCAAAGTGGAAACTGAAAAGACTTCAGACACAGCTGTGTGGGTTTGAATGCAGAGGATTAAAGAAGCCTCTCTAGGTTTAGTACTTTGTGCCAATAATGCCACAGTAGGAGTCCATGCCCACGCAAAGTTATCTCCTAAAATAATATGTTTTCCTAAAAAAGGACAGGCATTCAATTTACACTTGATTTAAACATCTAAAGGAAGGCCCTTTTGAAATGAAAAAAAAAAAACCGACACCAACACATTTTTTAAGCAACACCAACTGACTGAAGCATCACTGCATCAGGCACCAGATGTGTGTGTATTGTATGTTTTCGATGGTTGGTAATCAACCCATCTCTGCCTGTCACTCAGAATAAAGGTCAGACCAAGGAAACTCACACTGACATACCTGACACCTGCCAACACTGTACCACCTGTCTCTCCCAAACACCAGCACTCCCTCCTTACTGTGCTGCCTCCTGCCTCCTCTCCCCTGCTGTCAGAGAGCTCTGGCCCCATTTGCTCCCCACCGGGACTGTCTGTACACTCTGCTCCCCTGCTAGTGCCGCTGAGTGCCGGCCACTCATGACGCCATGGGGCAGTAGATAGGCCGGGAGAGCCCGGGAGCCTGGCAAAGAAATCAAAGTGCTCTCAGTGAGAGTGAGTGGTCCAGCTATCAAAGAGTGGCTTCCAGCTCTGGCATGCCAGACAGATGACAGATAGTGACCAACACTTCTATAGTGTCCACTTTCTGATGATCCCGTGGCTGGAATAAAGAGCTCACTAAAAGCTCCAAACTACCGTTTGTGCTAAATGTGATACACTTACTTCTGCAGGTGTGGCATCATTCAGTGACATACAGTACATTCACATATTATCATTTCAGCAAGCATGTCATTCAAGGTCTTGTATGGTGGTTTAAATGGAAAAAAATCCATATTTCATATTAATATGCCCGCCATGCTAAATATTCATCACTTTTTGAATTTTTAAAAGGAACCATTTTTATCTCCCTATGCATTCATTGTTCTCCATTATATTTACCAGCTTATTTCTATTGCTGGTTAGAGTGGGCTGGAGCTTACCCAGCATGCTTTGGGTGTGAGGCAGGGAAACACCCCTGACTGGCCCTCATTATATTACAGGTAGACTGTCACATTCACACTTAGGAGCAATAGAGCCTCCACTTGATGCATGTCTGGACTGCCAAAGGCCAGCTGGATGAACAGCCGACCTCCACATGGAAAAAGAACAACCTGGCATCACACTGCTGCTTCATTTCCAACTTTCAAGACCGTAAAATTAACAATTCAAATTAAAGAGATTCTTGAAAAGGCAGCAGAAGTGACAGCAACACAGTGAGATGTTACCCAGTCACTTCCAGAGCAGAGGAGCACTAAAGAAAAAATATGAATATTAATCAAGTGAATTCACCACCAGGGTGCTGAAAGTCATCCTGTGTCTATGCTGCATTCTCTAATGCTGATGTCAGATGTTTACTGAAGCTGAGTGATCTGGACGGGCCTGACACGGCTGATTTATTTAAGGTTCGGATCACAACCCAAAAGTCAGAGAAAGTTTAATAACCAAGGACCACACTAAGCAGAAGTCACATTAAAAATAAATATCCTGTCTAAACTTGACTGCCTTAAACATGATAGACTGAACTTATTACTTGCGTATTATACACATCCAGAGACTTTAAATTGCGCTGCAAAGGACTTAAGAAAATAAGAGTTTTATTTTGGTAGGTATTTCAAACATGTTCTCTTAAAAATGAGTGTAAAACAAGAACACTTCCAAATCTTTCTGTTGGAGTGACATCAGCATATATAAAGGTAAATCCATGTCAGGCATAAAAAATGGATGTGTGAGGCCAAAGTGCTAAAAGAAAACTTTAACTTTAAAAAGAAAGGAGATGCACAGGAGTAATAGTATTGTCCAAACACAATCCCCCTCCTCCATCACCTTTGCACTATATATTTCCCTTCTCCAAAATCATCATCAAGATGTGTTGATCTCTGGAGAGGCCCCGTAATGGAAGCTATCTATTTCCTGTTCCAAGCTGTGCTCCATTACTGCAGGTTGGACCGGTGCATCTCTGAGGTCTCACAGCAGACATCCTTGGAATCACCCCAGAGAAAGTGAGACAGACCCATCAAGGCACACAGCAACTGCAATTTGCTGTAAGGACATCTTCAATATCCTGTTTACTCCCTCAGCCAAAGTCAACTGTAGTCTACCCACCAGAGCACTTACGTCATCCCAACAAATACTGACTTTGAGAGTGTGTGCTTCTTGACCTGTCTCTCCGCACTAATCCTGCAACATGTAGTGCAATTTTAAGTGTTGTAGTGTCAGCGTTTTAAAGCTAAGTCATAGCCAACCAACCCTCCCTCTAGTATGAGTCACAGCTATTGATTGGTGGATGTTGAGGGTATAAGTGTCTCAATCAGTCCAGTCATCCACCCATGATCACTCCTGGGTGTTGAGCTCAGGTCATGTAGTGCAGAGCATTTTTTTTTTTTCAGGCAGCTATGTGTCAGAAGTTAAGTTGTGAAATGCGATATGTGTTAAGTACGTGAGATCCTGAGCACTTTACAGGAGAGACCTCTGTCCTTGACAACTGGCCTCAATGAGATGAGGGGAGAGGAGAGACACACTGGGCCGATGCTTGCTGGAAGGAGACCTTGGCTTGGTTTGCTTTATCATGTAGATGTTAGGAGGTTCAGTGTTAAGGACACTCATTTGACTGAGTCAGTAATGGACAAACTGTTACATAAAAACTGCAAAGTGCTAAGTTGGCTGGTCTGATGAGGGAGTTGATGTTTAGCATGCCAGCTACAGCAGTTCACTATGTTACCAAGGTTTCTGCCCCAACTATTTCGCATTAATATCACTTTTCCATCTTGGCATCTCTCTCATGTTTTGTGTACAGATATGACAGTGGTAACTTCTTATCTAACTCGTAGCGGGAAAGCAAATAAGTTCTGGCTAGAAAACCACTGGATCCAAATCATTGTTGTTTTCTTGTGCCATTAAAAGGTCTGCTTTCATTTGAAATGTCTGTAAACACAAAAGGATGTTGGAATGTTTTCAATGCTAATCAGGTGAGAAAACACACAATTCCTTCAAACTTCTCTTTTAATATTCAGTGTGTGTGAATATACCTTTAATTTGGCAACATTAATGGCTGTTTCTCACAGAGAGCACACCGGGCATGAAAAACAGTTCAAAGTAGATTCCATTTTAAATCATGTCATTAAGGGAATGGCTCATTTTTACAAAAAATAATAACTCAAATTCGCAAGTCACATCTCATGCATGTCATAAAATATGAAGAGCATCTGCATGTGCATGTTGCCATGCAAATCACCTGAAAACCTACAGTCTAATCAGCACACTATTTATGCCCCCCTGGAAGATTATCTCCATTTCATTACATTGTCACTCAGCCAGCTTTGTTTGGCTGAGCCTACATTTGCCTTTGAACATCAACGGCACCTTTTGTCTGAAACTGCTGTAATGTTTCCAGCAATGATCAGATAGCACTTCAGCTATTTTTACTTCTAGATGCGGCACTGGCCCAGAAAAATAAGATCTCAGTTGATTAGTGAAGCCTGCAAACCCTTTGTGGTGCATCTAAAAGGAGGCCTTCATCTCATGATACACAATAGGATTGAAATCCGCAGATATAACTAAATAACGTGCTGTCTCATTCATCCTATTTAAGCACACTAAGAATACCAGCTATTTCTTTGAACCGTCAAAAGGATAAGGAGACATTTTAAAAAATGCATTTATTTTAGAGCAAATACCAAGTGCTTAGTCACTTGAAGAAGGTAAGAATCAAGAGTACACAGGGACATTATGCTATCTAAAAGGCCCTTGACTCCCTCCACATTTCTCTTTCTCTCAAAGTCCCATTGCCCACATTTCTGTAGAGTACGTCTTTCATTTCCCCTCAAATGACTCTTGTTCAGACTTCTACAGAAAAAGTTCAAATGTTCTAACTTTGTGTCAAAGAGCATCCCGCAATTCAGTAAATGCTGGAATCGATGATGAGGTACTCTTATTGAGCAGCAGAAGTGTTGCTGGGTGATGAAGTCGACACGACTCAGTATGGCTCACTCAGTCACTCACATATACACTACATTTGAATATGGTCTAGGTGTCCATTATAAGAGGTACTTTTCACTGACTGAAGTCTTAACATTCACATCTGGTGCTGATTCCATTATCTTCCGCCAGGATGAGTATCCCACCCTCCCTTCCATCAGCCCACTAGTCAGTTAATCAGGCGGGTTCATTGTGTGTTAACACCTCCAGCAGCTCCAGCGGCTCCAGCAGCTCCGACCAGCCTGTGGACCAGGAGGCAGGCAGGGAGTGGCTGAATCAATGTGCTGATGTCTGAGGGATACAAAACCGGTTGAGACCCTGGGGGCCTGCAGCCTCCCCACTGCACTCTGTCAATTCAATTCATCTCCCTCGCTGGCTTGCCCCCACGAGCCTCTCAGCTGAAGAAATAAGTGGATTCTTTCACCTGCTGGAGGTCAAAATCACCTGGAGAGGCAAGAAGCACAGTGTAAGGGGAGGTTTAAGTCTCTGGATAGTAGTTGCACAAAGTCACATGCACAGATGCTTTTAACATAAACATACAAACAGAACCTAAAATTACCATACACTATTATAGGATAGGTATGCTAACACAACTGCGATCTGAATTTGGGAATCGATAATGAAAATAATCATCAGCTGCAGCTGTAGTCCGGAGCAAAGTGGTGGACCGACTAACCAACCGACAAAGCCATCCTTACATGGTATCCCATCTGTTATTGAGGAAGAAGATGCATTTTGTAAGCTTATAAGTTATGGGACCCCTTGAGAATAGGATGGCACATCTTAATGGGTTTATTTCGCTTGATACATAAAGAATTTGAACAATTTGCACAATAATTAATCTTTTATTTCTCCTTAATGTGTTTGTTCTGAGGTATCCTGAGTCTGGTCCAAGGACAGAGTTTCAATCTTCATAAAAAAGAGATGTTGTTTTGTAAGTGGGTCAAAGTAAGGAACTTAAATTTTTAAATTAGATACATCTTTTTAGTTTTACTGGGCACCAGTAAATTTTCTATGAACTTTAATACAGCACTTGAACACTAATTTTAGCTCTGGATGAGCCCCTGTCCTACACTATGTGCTTTGCATCGTGTGCTCCTTGCCTCTCTGACAGCTGCAAACACCAGCAGGAGCTGCAGCGTGCATTATTGAGGAAAGGCCATAAAAAGTTAAGAATGCAAAAACCTACCGTAGCCAGAAAATGTTGACATCAATGCTTAATATAATATAGTAACTAACCAATACATATATGTCTTGGTACTTGTCAAAACATAACAAGTGGGAGGTACTGATATAAAATCTGTCTAAAAACTGTTTTTGCTCATGAATATGTTAATTGCCCTTGCTGCAAAAAAGTGTTGGTCTATAGGTATATTCCATAAAATATAAATTAAATAAAAAATAAATTTCTGTAGTTCATTTTTTATCTTGTATTTTTTGGAAGTAACTATCTTTTGTGAAGGAATATCATCGTGGTAACAGACTCTTACCAGGATGACATAATGTCCTTCACTGTGTATCAAAGTGATGACACATGCTGTATAAATAAAAATGTTTCTTGACCGCCTTGAGAACTGCCTTTGTAAAACACCAGTGTTAAAGCTTGAACCTAGGGAGGACATGAGCACACTCTCAGCCACTGTATCATCATCAAAGTCAGACAGTAGCCTCTCCAGCCTTTTTTCCCTCAGGTCTATGATCATAAATGCACCTGTTTCATCTGATCTCCTGCTGGATTACACACTGAGACCTGATTCACCTTTATAATAAGTTCAGGATCCTTTATAGTGAAGATTATAATGGATTTTAAGCCAAGATCAAGTGGGTGTCATATTGAACACTGAATACAATTGGCATGAATTGCGTCCAGGGACACACGCACACACACACTGAAACAAACACCCCTCAGGAGCACACCTGACTGGTCTCAGCCACATAAGCTGATTATGCAGAGGAGGGACACAATTAACAGTAATCAATTTATACAACCCAGCTGTCGGTGCCAAGCTGACAGTAAGTGTACAGATGGAGATGGAGCAAAGGGTTACATAACAGCAAAGCCTTCATCCACCTGAATGAAAGAGGGAGACACTGCCTCTGTACATTACCACCACTGTGGACAACAATAGACACACTTACAGTGGCGTCAGAGGAAAACGGGGGAATCTGGAGCTGCTAGTGGCTGCGCAGGCAGACATGAATACACCACCCATCATATAAGCTGAAAATTAATTTTAGCCAAACTCAATGGCTTTTCCTGTTTGAACAGCAGTCATAGCAACACAGGCAGCTACACAAACAACTACAGACAGTGAGATAAATGTACATACAACAGGCAAAAATCTGTGTCTGTTGTGTTCCTTGTTACTATGACAAAAAACACTAAACACCAATGATAGTGATTAATTATGAAACAGGACACAAAGTATAGCACTGTGCAAAAACCCAGTTCAATAGCATCAGGGAGGCCTGTTGCTAAACTCAAACATAGCTTCAGGACATACAAGTCCTCTACAACCCAATTAGGAACAATATAGCACCTTGTATGTTGGCACTCCCAAACAATACCTAGGCGTAAGTGAGGCCACGTGTTGGGGAGCCTGATGGCTGCACACATACTGACCTGTCTGGGGCACTTTAGCCAGCAGCATTATCAGCCTCCTGTACTCCTGGTACTTCTTTTTCTTGGCCTCAGTCCTGCCGCAGAGGGAGAGAATAAAGAGTTAAGACGTCAGTAACTCTCAGAAGAAAATGTCTGTGTGTCTATAGGAGTATTAAGTCTAAGGGAACTGGACTTTCAGATAACTTTTAGCCCTCATTCGAGTGGCTTCATCAGCTCTGATGACTGGTGGCCTCAGGTATTTCAACTTCAGCAGGTCGTTCACACCTGGATGTCACATTAAGGGTTGTTAGGGTTACATATGAGTTGTTTTTCAGATCAAACTGTTACTCGTAAGTGTAGCTGCCTTTGAACTATGACTTCCAAATAAATAATTAGTACTTATAATGTGATGTGCTGGAGCTGGCACCTGTTCATGTGTTAGGATCTGAATGAGTCCTGAAAGTATTTTTTAGATATTACAGTTCCTCCCATGCGACAAATACACTATGTACTACTTTTTAAAACTGCTACCACTATGTAAAGTAGTAGTAGTCCATGTATGAATATGTGATATACTAAATGGTAATGGTAAATGGATTTGCACTTGTAAAGCACTTTTCTAGTCTTACAGACCACTGAAACAGTGAACAGTCCCACTCTGTGTAACATGACCAGTAGCCTGGCTGTTCACACCAGTGGTGCATTTCCCCACCACTCAACAAACGATTCTGCTCCACTGCTTTTTATTAATTACACATAGAGCTGATCTTTATAATAACCTCATGAATATTAATGTAAAGCTTTTTATGTGCTCCTGGATAAAAGCGGGGCAGTGCTTCTTCTGCAACAATGAAGTTAAAAGGACCATCGCCTTGTGTGATAATCTGCTTCTCTCCTGCCTGTGTGTGTGCTTATCTGTCTCACTCTCTGTTTAGACTCTCAGATTTATTTATTATTAATCGAAGACGTGGAACGCCATTTTGGATCGTTCGACTTTCTTCTATGGAATGCAGCTACGGTTTATCCAAACAGTCACTAAATTTGTCGCTAGGTGATTTTTTATGAAAAACTAGCAACAAACGAACTAAGCTGGCAACAGCGCGGGCTGTAAACACCCCGTAATAGAAGCTGTTTATGCCAAATAATTTTGAAAGAGCAACAGCCAACTGGGAAAATCCAACGCTCTGCCAGCCAACCAGTGGTGTAACTTCATAACTCAGTCACATGGCATTCGTGACTGTAAGTTGATCATACAACTCTATCACTCAGTCAGTCATGGACATTCACGTTTATAGGGCTGGCCCACGCTTTTGCTGTCCAGCCAAAAATCCAGGTCAATGTAGGTCAGTGAACCCTCAGGAATATAGTGTTGGTACCTTCAAAGTTGTCTGGCTGCAATAGAGCCTCATGTCCACATATATCTCGACGTCAAAAATAACCATTTTGTTTTAATTTACATGTAGGTGGAGGATATAGCTCACTATATTAAAAAGGTGTAAAAATACACTTCAATTTGTGTCTGACGTTCTTTATCCCCAAAAAGTTTAATCACCTTTTTAAAATTATTTGGATCGTATATAATGATTCTACCCTACAGAAACATACAGAATATATCAATATGCAAATACTTTTAATTTTAAAGGTTTAACTCCTGAATACAAGATGTCTCCATTCTCAGTGTTTGTATGCTGGAGAATTCAAGTTTCCACATGACACTTGTGTAAGTTATATGATTGGTCAAAAATCAAAAATTCCTGCACATACATACATGTCTTAAACTGAGATTTAAGGTGAGCTCATAGAAACTTTCCCCCTTGAGCAGATAAAAGTCTTGTCAAAACAAGTAACAATAAGAAAAATAAATTTTTGACTTGAGGCAGGACTTTCTTGAAAAAAAAATGGTACTGATGGTTAAAATCTGTTTAGTTTCATATCATGTCAAGGGAAGCAACCCAAAATGTCTTTGTAGTCCCACATGTCCTTCTCTCTGGTGCCTACAAGAATGAATAATATGTTTGCCAGGTTTAGGGAATAGTAATGCGTCTGTGTGGATGAGAGAGAGGGAGAAAGAGGAGTAAAGGCTGTAGAGAAGGTGTCCAATTATCCCAAAGAGAGAAAAACACAGTCAGTTGATGAGCATCACCCAGCCTGAGGCCAGTAAGACAGATACACGGAGAGAAAATCTTTTTTATATCTAATGTCACAGACAACTAGAGGAAAAACTCTGGCACACTAAGATAACTTTTACGACCTTATAACCTCTTATGCGTGTGTACCTTCTGTTTGGACTGATTTATAATGTTTGTACAAGTGGGAGTCACATGTTGAGTGTATGACAGCATTTGTCTATACCATAAAAGTCCAGAGAGATCACACAGTGTCGCATAAACACACAGACAGAGACTGATGGCAATGATGGCTTGTTGTGTAAGAACAATTCAAACAGAAAAAGAGGGATAGATTGCAGGTGGGGGTAACAAAGTGTAAAAAATATGAACATGTAATTATTATATAACAGTATTTTATATAATATTTCGCTACAATATAGACCCAGAATAACAATAATTATTTCTCCCTGAATAGGAGATGATATGAAACAAAGTCAGGTATACCTATTTCTTTCAATACAAAACTGATAGATGTAGAACCACAGTGTTGCTCCTGGGACTTGTATGTGTGCACAATCAAGCGTGTTCCTGCATGCAAGTAAACTCACGGGATGGAAGTGCAGTACTTCTGTAGCAGGAAGTTGGACAGCTCTTGAAGGATTGGCTGGCTGTGCAGGGCGACAAACTGTTCCCGACAGACCTGACAGGAGGAGGAAGAGGCAGAGGAGAGTGTTCTCTGAGTTACTCTGGTCTGATCACTTGACTGACAAGCTCCTCAGACTATCCTAGCCTGGTGACCTGCTAAAAGATGGATGGAGGTGGGAAGGGGAGGGATGAAGTGGGGCAGAAAGAGAAGAGACCTAAGACAGTATAACTGTCCTGAGAAAGAATAGTGTTACTATTTTCTGTACTGGCTGCAGGTTATCAGGTCATTCCTGTGATATGCAAAAAAAAAAAAAAAAAAAAAAAACATATTGCGATTATTTTGACAGATTTTGTGATTGTGATATAAGTCCCACTTTCAGTAGGAATAGTAAGTGATTTTTGCTGGGGTCTGCACCAAACAAGAACGTCTGAAGAATATGACTTGCAGGCTGAGGCATCTCTGTAGCACCGCAATGCTTCATTTATGATGGTACGCTGTGACACATTTTACCTCTATCAAAAAATTCCACATAATGTGACTTAGATAGTGCACTTGGCCATATTTTTCTGTACAGCCATATTTTCCATTTGCAAACATTCAAGGATGTGCACTCAATGTGCAATGCCTCAATGTAATGATAGATTATTAAGGACATTTTTGCAGTTTAAGGAACAAAAACTCCTCAAGCTGAAAAGGAACTGGGCAGTTCAGAAAATGGATGGATGAAGGATGAAGGATGCATCAGTTGCCATTAAAATAAGACCCTGCTTCACGTGCTTAGGCGTTGACTAAGATATTTAACACCCCCTCCTCTGCCGCTGTGTTCAATTACCTGTGTAATGAGGAAGGCGTATACTCACACATCAAGAGAATATGAGAGAGAATAAACGTAGTGAGAGGGAGCTGCTTCATTGGTTGTAACTCCTTTGAAATTGGGTAAAGACATAAAAATGAAGCTACATCTACAGAAAATTGGGACTTTATGGTAATTTGGTCCATTTTATTCTACACTGTGTCTCTGCCTGGGCCTGTTGACAAGCTAGTTTCAGCAGGCAGGCGCAGACACTCATTTATCCTGCACAACAGGCTCTGGCTGATGCAGCTCCCTGCAGTCAGCAGCCTGTAAATCTATGCAGCAGTGAAGGTATAAAGTTTGTTTTACTGGCTTCACAAAGCGGATCCTTCTTACCTTAACAGAAGCACTAGTAATGCCACACAAATTATTTTTATCACCAGCATCCACTGGAAAAGTGCTATAACAAGCTCAGAGCACAAACACATGCAATCATTCTTCTGTTCCAAAAATAGACTGAAGAGAAGCCTGGATCAGATGAACAGACTCACGTGTGCAAAGCCACCTTTAGCTTCAATTAATCAGCAAAAAGAGGAGAATACAAAACCCCAGTGATACATGATCAGACAGGATGGAAACAGCTGTGGAAGGATGATAAAGATGAGGAATGGTGAAAGAATCTGGGCAGGTGGAAGTAAAAAAAGGTTGTACTGTAATTTGATACCTTGTTCATGGTGTCCACAGTGAGGGCGTGGGTCCAGAAACAGTCGTGAACTGAGACGAATGTTAGACCAGCACTGGGATTGAAATCAGAGGGAGAAGATTCAAGAAAAAGAGCACAATGACATTGAAAATAAGAAGACTTGGGGGAAAAAAAAAGTTGCATTACACAGATAATAATTGCTTAAATCATAGCGGACATTAATTCAAAGACGGTGTGAGTTCCCTCATGAATTATCACACCTGTCCAGAGGCCGATTTTGTGAAACACCTATCTGAGTTGATAATTACATTTTAGATGAGAGGGTACTTTCTCAAAGCCATTTGAGGTCACGCATACATGGAGTCAATCTCAGAGGCATATTACAAACCGTCTTTAGAAAAATGACTCTGAACAGGCAAAAGGAGACACAAGGAGGATATCTCTGTTTTATCTGAAGTGTTCAAAATATTCATGTAATAAACACAGTAAGTTAAATGATACCCATAGCAGTGGAGAGCAGTCAGCATCATGTGTGTGGAATCCAGAGAGTGGATGAAGTTCGGCGGGAAGGCGTTCTTCTGTTTAACTGTGTCTGGCTTCCTGTGAAAGGAACAGAAAACCGTGCAAAGACATTCAAAAACAGTTTTGGTTTTCTGTAACGGTTCCTTGAAAGTAATACAAGCAGAAAAACGATGATCTGCAGATTATGTCGGATGACAGCGATTGCAAGGGTTGGTGATACAAGCAATCTTTTTTTATCAATTCAAATTAAAACATGTTGTGGAATATAAGGAAAAATAAAGAAAGCGTCCATTATAAAAGAAAACAAACTTCAGACCATACTGCCCAGTCCTTTCATTTTTCCACATTTTTCCTCTGTGGGTCAGACGCTAATGGGAAGTCTCACCAACAGACCGTGGTTTTTTAATGTGGACTTTTTAATGTAACCACAAATTAAATGTAAATACACCAGCAGGAAAGTCACTGGCATAATAACAATATTATTAAAGCCTGCATCATGAATATTATTAGTCACACCTGTATTTTCCCTGTGATGACTCAGAACGTCTGCTGTACAGGCCTGTCTGTGTGCATGGATTTCAACATCAATATTTATTCTCGACTATGTGACCCCGGTGGGACTCACCATCTTCTGAACAATAGTCAATATGAGACTATGCAAATGTAGACGTGATATAAGAAATATTACAAAGTAATATAAATGCAGTGTTGCTGCTACAGAAGATGGAGCTGGCAGTAAAAAAAAAAAACATCCTGCCAATCTGCATCCCCATGTTCTCATTACCCCGAGCCTGTGCCATTCAAATCCTCTGGGCTGCCACAGACCAGAACGCTTTTCTAATGGAAATGCAGACAGAGCGGAGAGAGCTTGGGCCAAACCCAAAGGTAAAGCACACACACACACACCATGCCTGTCCGTCTGTCTTGTTTTGCTTCTGTCCGTTTTGCTCTTGGCTTGGAAAAGTTCGATTTTTATCACGGTGCTTTTAGAACTGCGGTTCTGGACTTGAGCTGAACAAAAACAAGATTCCTGGAAATCAGCTAGTGATGCTTAGAACAGGACTGCCTTTCTCTTTTTCCTTTTCCTTTGTCTCACACCTCCACTCATACACAAATCAAACATGTCACCTTGAAATCCCATAGGTCTGCCAGATTGGAAAGGTGCATAGTCAGTACTCAGTCAGTCAGTAAGGGTTAGCAACCACAGCATAGAGCTAAGCATTTCATATTATTTTCCGCAGCATTTTAGAGGCCTGGATGATCAGCATGAGAGGGAAAGAGGAAAAAGCAAGAAAAACGAGGGCTTGATTAGATTAAATGAAGGCTGTCAGCACTTCATCTGTACCTATATTTACATACTTTAATACTGGACAAGCTTTTTTGGGATCTTAAATTACAGCAAATGTAATTGTTGGTGCTCTGTGTGTGTGTGTGTGTGTGTGTGTGTGTGTGTGTGTGTGTGTGTGTGTGTGTGTATGTGTGTATATATATATATATATATATAAATAAAAGGAAAAGCAGAAGAAAATCAGCCGTGCCAATTGTGTCAAGTTTAGCTCAGAATGTCAGCCTGCCTGATACTTTCTCTCTGACAGCAAATTTCAAGTTTCAGACAAGACGGCCTTTCTAAGTGTCACTCTGCCCTCTCTCTCCCCCCTCTCGACTCCTTCTGCATTGCTGGTGTTTCAGTATTCACACTGCTGCATCTGTGGTATATATTGTAGATGTCTGACTGAGGAGGATGGCTGTCAGTCTTTGTCATCTCTGTCTCCAGTGCTCTTACTCCCTCAACTCTCCGTTGCTGACTCTCATTCTGTCTCTTTTTGTCGTCTGCTCACCTCTATCACCGTCCTCTGTCTGCTCTTTTAAAGCTATCTAAATATTTTTCTCTCTCGCCTCATCAACAAATGACACAAATGCTTAAAGTCAGCTGGAAATCATGGTCTACTTTCTCCTTAAAGATTAGAGATACTGAAGGAAGGTGGAAAAGGATTTACATACACTGGTGAGCAGGTGTAAATCAACTGCATATTTAGCTCTATAAGCCAATGAGAGGTTGAAATCCTACTTAAGCTAAGCAAATACATAATTATATAAATATCTGACACCCCCTGAAGCAGTTTAAACTACTTAATTGAAATATTTTCCATTACCAAAAGTCAACTTCAACTGAAATTGGAAGTGTAAAACTATGCTTTCAAACTTTCTAAACCCACGGATGTCATTTCCTAATGTCAGGCAAATGCAAAGTTACACATGAGCGAGAAGGCAATTTGTGAAAATATCCACTGCAGACAGCACTTTTGTGCAGCTGAAGTTCCTGTGATTGTAAGCTAATTACCTCAAAAGAGAGATCTACTTTATACTTTAATTCATCTCTAAAAGATTAAAGACAAAGTTGTCAAGTGGTCTGAAATTACATTTTGAAAAATAAATTCAATGACGAAATAAAAGACCTGCTGTAGGCTCATTTTCTCTCACCAGTTACCCTCTGTCCTGGTTGTAGGTCACTAAAATCAGACTCACTGGTGACATTTCAGAACAAAATGTCAATGTGTGCCATGAGAGAATAAAGTGGTAACATTACATCTGCTATGGATCAGTGTTTGAATGAGAGTGGAGAAACAGGCGGAATCAGCTGTTAACTACAGGAGGACTTACTCTTTAGTGTCATGGTTGATCTGGACATTGATGAGTTGCATGGTACTCTTCAGCTAGAGAGGCGAAGACAAAGAAAACAGACGGTTAATAATTCCACTTCCATCAGGCTGATGATGGCAGTAACTTGAGGTCCAGACATAACTACTAACTCATATGTCTGTGAAAATATAAAGATAAAATTATGTTTAACATGTCACTTTTTATATACATAATATAGCTTAACTAAAGTTTTGAAACAAAAAATATCAGGGCATCTAACTAATTCAACTTCATTATAGATTAATCTGACAATTGCTTTCTTGACAAACTGATTATTTGTAATTTATAGTGTGGAAACTTTTCTTTTGTTTAAAGCAACATAATGCTTTAAACAAAAATAAGACATCAAAATTTCAAATTTTAAGACACATAGTAATAACACAATAGGCTAAACATGAGATTCAAATCTATTAACACTGGATACAGAAAAAAAATAAATTAAAAAAAATCAGCATATTCGAAGTTGTTGGTGTTTTAATCAGTTAATTTCCACACAGCAGATAATATGACTTGCCCAGCTATTATGGTTCTTTACTTAAGATGCACTTGACATTCTGCAGATTACAAAATCAACTCTACAAAACCACAGCTGACATGAATCACTTCACCTGATGCACATTGCCAAAACTGTGATCGGACAAAAGTTGAAACCATTTTTATTTCAAGCCTCAATTGTGACTTACAATTGTTCATGGTGGATTCTCAGCCTACCTGACCAGAATCCAGGGTGAAAGGAAACTAATTTAAAATCAAACCATGGTTGATAACACACAGAATTATATCCATCCATCCATGTTACATTCCCCAGCTGCTTATTTAGGTCAATGGCCACAGGGAGCCAGGAGGCACTGAAACTCATCGCAGGATACTTGAACCCTAAAAGCTGTGACTGTGGTTCAAAGGTTCATTGCTGCTTTACTAAATTAAGTAGTTGTAGTTGTCTCTGTAGTGGCCATTTTTAGTGGATTAAAATAGATACAATATTTTAAATTGGGATTAATAGTTATTTTACCAAATGTCATTAAAGCATTTCTTGGACAAGTCCAGGGTTGAGCTGTTTTATCCGTAGTTATTTTACAGCATCCCATGAAGGCATATTTTTAGCATTGCTAGTCCCAGCGGGTCTTGGCTCAAAACAGATTATAGTGAGCTGCACTGTGCTGCTTTTGGGAGTCAGTTATAGCACTGTGAATTGTTCTAGGGTAAGCAGTCTGCTGTGTAAGGGAAGCTTTTAGGTCAGTGAGAAGCGTGTGAATGTTCACAGTGACCTTGTCACGTCTGGGACAACATGATCACTTGACTGGTTTTTGTAAAGATTCCACGAAATGGGGATTTTATTTCCTCGTCACTTGTCACCGTTGCCTGGAAACCAGTGTATCTTTAATGGTGACTTCATCCTGCACAAGTAAGTGTAAACAAAACCCCAACCAATGAGGCCATCACAGTGTTTTTTCTTCTCCTTCTGTTTCTGCTTAACTGATGGTCATTGGTTTACAGTTTAGAATGACTCTGCTATGTCCCACCCTGACATCTTGTTTTAAAAGGAATTACATCTCATTAAGGAAGTAAAGATACTATTTCATGAGGCCACCTTTTCTCACCTTACACGCACACACTCAAGACATCTCTACATAGGCATCTGTATGCAACCACACACACATGCATTCACACATGGACAGGGCAGGAGGTAGGGTTAGATCATGGTGATGCACTTTCACCACGAGCTGGAATGGAGAGGCCGGGGAAAGTTATTACTCAAGTACTGAGAGTATGCCACAAAATTACAGCTTATTAAAAGTAGGTGGTAATCAATCATAGTGATTCATGATTCTATTGGATTTAATTAATTGAAGAAAAAAGCGACAAAGGGAGGTGAGCAAAGAGCACACTTGAACACAAAACATTACCTGATCAATTACATAGTTTCAGTTATTTCTTAAGATAACGACTTCTAGAGTAACTTCTTTAGACCCATTAATCCCAGTGATCAGCCATCAGTGGAACCCGTTGAATTAGGTATTCGGCAAATACTGCCATTAGATCTCTGCTGTTTTCTTCATTCCATCTTTATTTATATTTTATTCTTTTTACACACTCTCTCTAAGACCAACACCCAAGCCGTTACTGACAGTTGTTCTTAATGGAGAGAAGCCTTAGCACCCTAATCTCCTTGAGGGGTCCGTCCACTCAGCCATGCCAAGGCATCTGCGGCAGGGCATTCTTTCCCTGACCCTTGGAACCATGCCTGGGTGGGAACGACAGGCTACTATCAGGAAAGAGATATGACTGGCAGCAGGCAGCCAACTCCTTGTAAAGTGTTTACTTTGCATTCATCTTACACTAATGTATCTAAGTGTCAATAAGTCTGCTTTGCCTGAATACACTTTCTGTTTTCACTGATGGAAAGCAGCTTTGGCACAGAAATGTTTTGCCAATTAAATTATATTCAGTGCTTCAAACACTTAGATCTATCTGTACTACAAAATAATGAAAACTGCTTTTATTGTAAAAAGCCATTAGACATCATTACCATTAGATACTGTTCAGAATAAAATTTATCCAAAATCATATGAATGAATAGAGAATGTGTTTTTTTTCCAAATTAATAATGAGCTCACATGAGGACAAATTTGCATTCTGCTGCTTGTTTTTAGGTCAAATACATGAAATTGCATCACAGACAGAAAAATAAAGGAGCAAATTGATTCATATTATGCAGCATGGTAAGAGTTAAGCTTTTAAGTGTGGGTTTTGCATGTCCTGTGTTTGGCGTGGGATAGATAGAAAGAGCTGCTCACGGTAGATAAACTCATATCAGTTGTTAGTTGGCTTTATACTGCCACATAATGAAAACATTTGTGAATTTGTTGGTGGATGGGGTCTTTGAATTCAACTCGTTTATCGTCCATAATACAAATAACTCTAACGAACAGGAGCACAGGAGACCACTGCCATTCTGACACTTTTGAATAACCATGTGTTTGGTATATCTCCTTTATTTGATCATTCTTGCTTCTCTGTCGGTTGAACAGTGAGAACACAGAGTGTTTGAAGTGCACATCCCTCCAGAATTACAACTATTCCCCATTCTGCTTGATTCTGAGTCTGTAATGACCTCCTGGAAAGCTGGAAAACAAACATTTAATGTGGGATGCTCTCTTGATCACTTTCAAAGGGAAATGCCATTTCACTGATTCTGGCTCTTGATTTTAGTAAAGTCTGCATCAACAACAACAAAGAGAAACTGAAGCTCAAATCTGCAGCATCAAGACCTCAATTTATAACATTAGGTGACACGTCTTGAAATTGGTCCACTGATATATCGACAGTGTCTGTGTGCTCAGTGAACCTTTGCTTGCGTTTTTACATCCAGATGAGCTTAAACTGAATGTAAGACTTACAGCTGTGAATGAATGACTCTCCCAGTAAAACCACTATGAGTGTCTTAATAGTTGTTCCATTATTCAGAGCCTGTGGGGCAGCACCACAAAGACTCTCTGTATGATCTTACCACTTCAATCTGTCTCTACTGTTTTTTTTAAGGAGGGACTTTTTCAAATCAATCAAGTCTAACAATCTACAGCCATGCTAGCAGCTTTGTAATGATGTACTGTACTCAGTATTGCATCTGAATGTTAACATCATCATGCTAACATGCTCACAATGAAAATGTATCATGTTTGTCATCTTAATGTAGCATGTTTGCATGCTAACATTTAGTTTGATTACACTGAGCACAGAGCACTGCTAAGGCTGATGGGAATGCCACCGGTTTTGTGGGTATTTGGTTATAAACCAAAGGGCTGGAAAAAGAGAAAATTTGACCTGGTGATGGAGATAGAGGAAAAGTTAAAGGCTCATCCAGGTTATTATCATTATCCTCTGAGGAATGCAGAATATCTATTTCATGGCTATCCAACATTTGTTAGATATTTCACTCAAAACTACAAATGTCAACCTCATGCTAGAGCTAGATGGAAAGTTAAGGGATCACCAAAGTTATCTATCTTGAACATGAATATCTGTACCAAAATTCATGGTACGTTGCTGAGTCATTTCACTCAAAGCCAAAATGTCAGGCTCATGACAGCACAACAGCAAAAGTCAGGGGGTCAACAAATTCATTAGGATACATACATACATTACGATTGTCTGGAAACCACAAATCCATCCAGCAGATACTGAAATATTTCTGTCCAACCAAGCAACCAAGCAACCCTGCCATCCCAAGATGCAACTGGGATGTACATTTTTTTTTATTAATATAAATAAATAAATGCATAAATGTATAATTTACCTCTCTGTAACTGATTATTCTGTACGACAGACCTGATGTAAAATTAAACCACTGATATTATTAGCTACAATTTCAAAAGAAGGCATGGATATAAAGAGATTAAAGTGACAGGTGTCTACATGGATGGATGTGCATTAAAGCTAGCTTTGGGGAGCAGCAGGCTACTATGTTTGGTGGTTCTATTTGCTTTGATTGCTTGAAGGTTGCTGTGTGATGAATGACAGAATCACGAAATTATCAAGAAATGGTTTTAAAATAGAAGCATAGTGTGGTGAAACCCCATTACGTTTATGCCATGGCTGATATCTCATCCATCATTGCTCTAGGGGGGGGTAGGGTGGTCTGTCCATCATTCCCCTAACATCACATCTCAGTGTACTAACGTTTCGGTACGATGGATGGAATGGAGAGAATGTGATGCAAAAAAGGGTGAAAGAAATGGAGGTTACACCTTTGATGTGAGTAATGGACTGTCACGTTGTAAATTAGGTCACTACCGTACACTGTGGTCCTGTTCATTATACTGAGTACATGCATGATCTGTGTACAAGTTCTGACTCAAACCCTGAGTCTGTGATGAATGAGACCTTGGCCAACCCTCATGTGTGTCTGTAGGGAATAGGCTACTGCAGTCTAAATCACCTGAGAGTTGCAGTAAAGATGTTCATGGATACAACAGCGATCAGAAACCGCATATAAGCCATGTTGCCAAGAGGGGAATCCCCATTCATCACACAGTGTTTAATATCACGTCTCATCTACGAAAGAGGAAGCAGTTCTGTGCTACACCTCATACAACTCTTTTCTCTGCTGTTCCAGGTCACTTGGTCCTCTATATCGCCTTTTCACCCTGAAGACAGATGAAGACTGCTGCAGACTCACAGTCGCAAACACTCCCGAGTCTTGCCACACTTCCACTGACCTTTTCCAGACCTTCTTTCTACCAAACTTTCCTTGTCTACCTCTTGGGGATGTCCTTGAAATTCAAACTGCATTCATTATTTCACCCCAAAATGCCACAAGATTCTGCAAGATCAACGAAACATCATGCTACCCCTGGGAACGACTCACTTCTTTATCAAGGCAAAAGGAAGCATGGAGGGTATCATGCCGACATTTAGAAATACGTAGTTCTGCAGAATCTGAATTAAAAGCATTTTTTTCATTGTACAGAATTATTGTACAGGCCATGTGATTTTCTCCAAGTCTGCTGTAATCCTGCTTCTATACAAAGGGGAAAAAAAGACAGACGGACGGATGGACAATGTCATATGTAAAGAAAGGCAGCAACATGACACTGGAAATAAAAAGTTTTTCAAATTCTGACATGGGTTTGTCATTAGTAACATGAATGGATTACTGATCTGGCCTTGTGGGGCACAGGCCCAGGGGTGCATGGTGGCAAAATGACCCGAAAGAGACTTTTATAAAAAAAAAAAAAATGATTAAGAAACGCTCAAAGATCACAAAGAGATGCAAAATATCTGCAAAAAACACAAAGCGAACATGTGTTGTGTCATTCAGTCTGGATGTCTTGTTCCGATTTTGGAGGGGTGTTTGTACCCAGGAGCCAGTTTTTTCATAATCCTTCCACGATTAATAGGGTTTTCAATCGACTAATATTTAAAAGGTATTAACTCTTGGGGCTTGTAACACATTAGATTTAACTATTCATTAATGTTGGTAAGTGGCCTATTTTTGTACTGCTACAGGCCACAATCAATTACTGTATTTACTGTTTTGTACTTAACTAATAAGACATTATGCCTAGTGCATCAATGTCCAGGGAAATTACCGCCAAAACCAAAGATCACAAGCTTTTAGTAACACTATAAACCCACAAATCCAGTGAAATCCAGCCAATCCAGCTGAAGACTCCCTAGTGTCACCATCCGCTGAGAGTGAGATTTCACTGTAACCTTGCCTGGGAGGGTTATGAATGAAAATTAACAGGGAAGCCGAGACAGAGTGACCTCTGATCCGATTAGTATCTCCAAATCCTGTTAGGCATCCTCCCTCATGTATGTTCATGCTCCATTCAGATTCTCAATCTTACTCTTAATATCCTCACCTCCCATCAGCTGTGGAAAATACTCTATTTCACAGGTCAGCATGTGTACTAATCTGTGAATGCACATTGGAAAGAACCAGAAAACAAAACCCAAAGATGCACTCATGCAAAAACACTCCTGTCTCATTATGCAATGCTACTGTAGCTACTTTCTCTCCCCTTCTTGGTTTTCTTACTGCGCATCACGCTTCATCTTCCCACTCTATCTAGAGTCTAATTACTAACGACCCTCACAAACACTGTGGCCTTGGATTTAAGAGGCAGAGAGGAGACTGGGAGATTGAATTTAATCCAGCTACGCAGGGAAAAGGTGACCTTTCTGCAAGTTAGTTTCATTTTTGTTGGTTAGTGATGCAACTGGATTAGAGAATTATTGTAGGGGATGAAGAGAGTTATCTGTGAAATGTACGCTAAAACCTCATTCACTCACGAAGTCATCTCTTCATTTATTGATTCATTTATTCAACTTTGGGCCTGGAAAAATGCACAGGCTAATCATCTACCTTGTCTCTGCAGGACATTAAAAAAAGCAGATCAAATCATAGGAACGTAACCTACTACATCCAGAGAGAGAGATACACCCACAGGGGACCCACCATCTGTCACCCTCGCTCTCTTGCACCTGCTTAGGAGGTGTCACACCCCCTCTAAGCTAACCTTCTGCTTGATGTCATACTAAAAGAGCAGGCGGCATGCTGGGCCAGCCTATGACCTAGCTGTCTGCCTGTGCTTGGCATATGCTATATGTCTGTCTCCTCCTTTAACATAGTTAATGAGCTCAAGGATATTGGAGGCCGGAATGGGTTTTATATTATAACACACAAACATACACACATACATTTACAGGCTTTTTCTTTCCATGTATATACACACACACACACACACACACCCACACACACACACCCACACACACCCACACACACACACCCACACACACACACACACACACACACACACACACACACACACACACACACCCCAAACTACATATGATTTTTACTCAAAAATAAAGCACCTCATTACCTATGATACAGACTCATAAAATTCAGAGGTCTACACAACTAATGAACTGTGATTAGTGTCAATGGTTT
>NW_019524955.1:422032-442579 GCF_002814215.2 Seriola lalandi dorsalis | reverse complement strand
CACACACACACACACACACACCCACACACACACACCCACACACACCCACACACACACACCCACACACACACACCCACACACACACACACACACACACACACACACACACACACACACACAAAGACATGTTATCTGCAGACGTGTGGCACACAGACATGTTATCTCTAAGACGTGCTACTGTCAGGATCTCCATAGTGACGAACAAATCTAGCGATGTTGTTCAGCTCCATTTAAGTTGGGCCACTCACAGCAATCACAATTCACCATCAGTGCTGCACTCCTACATCAAACCTATCTAGACTTGGAAAGCCCCGCTGGGACATTCTACCCACGAAGCATCCAGTACTTAAGGCTTCATGATAATTTGGGTGTCCTGTGTGTGAGAAGACTGACACAATAATTATTTTAACGGGCTGGATTTTCTGTGCAGTAGAAAAAAGGAAAAATAAATAAGACTGAGGTAGGAAAAATGAGGGGAGAGCATAGAAGAGAAAATAAGAAGTGAATAATTTGGCTAAAAATAGTTAGTGGCAAAAAAAAGGACACTCTAAATGCAAACCAAGACTACATGATATCTCACATGCTCACTTTTTACTTTTAGATATTAGTCTGGATCTGGATCTATCACAGTGCTACAGCTATAAAAGTCATATTTTTTCCAAGTTAGAGATCCTGAACTGTTTTTGAAGACTTGGACATCCCAATGAGTGGCAACTGCATCCAGTCATGTTTATCAGCTGAAAAACAGCTGATCAGAATAACTTTGTCTCAGCACGTTGGCAGTGCCCCCTATAAGCAAAAGCTTATTGAGCTATGTGGGCTGGCTGTGTGAGGACAACACCTTGTTCTCACTGGATAAAAACACTGAAATTGAACAAGATTTATAGCTTGTTATAAGCTGACAACTGTTAGGAAAGCAGCTGTTCTTAGTACTCCTGTAATTGTGTGTAAATACTCATTCAGCTCATACAGTATGTGTGCACTAGCCTGCTGCATTCCCACAGCTAACCAGCCGACCTGATTTATTATCAGCTTAATCAGAAATTCCATCAAAGTCCAATGAAATATAATGAGTGGAAATTACACAGTGAAATGATGATTATAGTGAAAGTGAAATCACTGCACAACCTCATGGAAATGATGGGTCCAATCCAACGCTTGGGCTAATACACACAGGGGTTTCTATTATTGGTCAGTATGTCAAGAGAAAGATTAATGAGTATTGTTTATATTGTATTGTATTTGTGTGAGTCAAGAAGTCGACACACTGCTATGAAAAGGTCAGTGGTGGGAGTATTGAGAATGTTGTAAAAGTTGAGACAAAGAGAAGAAGACGAGAACAAACAGGTGAAGATGCAAGAGGAGGACATCAGAAAGGTCAGCTAGATAAATGTAGACAGGTCCATCATACAGTGTGGGAAACTATGTTGACCATACAAAGAAAGGGGGTGGTGCATCAGGATCACATGTAGGTTCTGCCAGTACTGACATTTAGCCTTTTTCCACTGCATGGTACCAGCTCAACTCAACCCTCTTTTTGTTTCCCATTGGACAAAAGTTTTAGACGCTACCTGTCACCTCGTACTTTTTTGGTACGAGGTGACATGAAAACACTGCAGGTTACTGATTGGTCAGAGAAAATCATCACTACTGCGTCAACATTGTGCAAGATGGGACATTCTGAGGAAACCTATCAGTTTGAAGCAGCCAAGTGACTGCACACCACTCACTGTAGCCTCTTACATGTCTGTTAGTTACTGTACTTTTAGTGGCAACTTGTGAAAGCATGATGAGGTCCAGAGGTTTCTCTGATTGGTATCTTTTCTATATTTCCCATTGTTCATGCGTGTGTTGTGTTGGAGATGACCTCATGATCACTTAGTGCATCATCGCTATACTAACAATGCCATATTTAGGGGGTACTATCTGCAGTGGAAAAAGTAAAAGGTACTAAAAGCAAGAAGAGTGGAGTAGAGCAGAGTGGAGTTGAGTCGGTGTAATAACGCTAATTAATTCTAACATCAACTGTACTAGTTAAAATACAGAAATAGCACCAATACTCCAGCTTCAGGAAAAGAAACCATCCGATTCATCCTACACACACAGACAATGTCACTTTAGAGAGACTGGTACAGAACCCCACACATGCCTTAGGACCAAACTTACCACTTGGTGGCGTGTGCGATGGTAGGGCTGAATGATGGGTAAACCCAGGGGTGTCACCCACTCCACAGTGTGGCCAGACTTGGAGATGAGCCTGGCGCTCTCTGTCAGCCAATCCTGCAACAGATGGATGTCAGCGGAGGTAAAGCGAAAGCACGCACTGGATCAAGGACCATACTCAGAAAATTTCCAAAGCATTTCACCACTACGAGTGTGAATACCTGCCTATTTGTTGTGTTTATAAGTATGAATGAGTGTGTTTATGTGGACATCAGAGCAATCAAGTTCCACTCAGTGAGTTCAAATCAGACGGCTGGCTGATGAAGTCTTCAGGTTCTGCTGGCTCAAGGACTTAATAAATCAGGCTATAGATATGGAGCAATTGTAACAAAAAACTTCTCCTCCACGGTATCAATAGATACATTTGAGTCTGATGCTCTTCTTCAAGGAACTAGCAAACAATTGTTGCAAACTTGGAGTTGTTGCTTATTCTAAAAATTGCAAGAGCAACACTGCTGTTTGGCACAGTTTCTCTCCAAGAATGGAAGCCATACGCCTCTACACACACACACACACACACACACACACACACACACACACACACACACACACACACACACACACACAGAGCTGTAGGAAAGATAAATAAATCCTAGCAACTCGTGGTGGCAGTCAGGCCCAAAGCTGCTCCATTCATCATCACCTGCCTCTGTATATCCTCGGCACAATGAAATGAAGATAGCATGAAAGCAAAGAAACAGGAGTGACAGATTAACCAGAGAGGTTGCCAGAGAGATTGACTGATCAATCAATAGATTGATAAGAGGCAGACAGAGAGGAAGAGTAAAGAGTGGATAGAGATTTGAAGGGAATTAATAGCAGTGTTGACAGATTAAATGGGAAATGTGCAGAGAATATAGGAGAGGAGGTCAGGGATGATCAGCTACCTCGCTCTCATTCATACCTCAACTCACCCCTGTGAAATGCAAGAGGATGTGACCTATTTAAAAGAAGCGTGGTGAGGTGAATACACACAAACACACACTCGCACAGAAACATTAGGTCGCCACTGAGGTATGATGGGAAGGGGATTATTCATCTCAGACTGGGTCGTCCCCGCACATTCCCCAAAGGACACACATGCCAGCAGTGGGCGGTGTTTCTATTAACTCGTCAGACTCCTCTCTGCCCGTGGAGGTAATGTAGAGTCTCCAACCAGGTGCATGTTCTACATCTATAAATGGAGTCTATGTGATGAATGGGTGCAATTGATAGGATAAGAGTGGGGTAAAGTAGTCATTAATAACAATAAAATAACATCCTATATGCAGTAGTAGGTCAGTAGTCAGAAATGGGAGCAACACTTTATTCTATGGGTCTGTAATTACATAATAATAATTTCCCAGGTTTCCTCAAAAGAAAAATTAAATGAGGTATTAATTAAGCTAAAGTATAAAGTTCTGGTATTTCAGTAATTTTAGTTAAAGTGTAGTTGGTTGCTTTGAGTTTGATTTCAAGGCAAATTTCTTTGGATAATGAGATCAATGTGAATCCAAGTAAATACGTGTTTATTATTGGAAACTTTGTTTCTTCATTTACGTTTGCCAGTAGTTTTTAATTAATTAATGTATTTTTTTTCACCTTTCTGTGAGAAACATCATAAGAGGTTGTTAGGAAAAATGACACAGAAATCACAGACAACTAAATTAAACCATTACCGAAATGGGTGTTAAGATATACTGTATCATCGTGGACATGGAGAAAAAGTTTGAAGACCTATGTAACTGTGCATTGTGTTTCGTGATAGGCAACTGTATGTTTGCTTAATACTGGAATGGAAATATTATTAACTGCATGTGTGAGTATATTCTAAAGAAAACAAGAGAACTTTAACATAATAAATTTACTGAATGTCAGACCTGTTATGCAATTAGCAACACACAAGTTTGAATGTACATTGGTGATGATGTGTTGGGTGACATAATTGCATGCATGTATCTGACTTTATACAGTTGTAAAATGAACTCACCTGGATCTCTCTGGTCCCTGTAAACATCTCCTTTAAGCCACTGAACACCAGTCGCACCAGGTAATGGGATGCATCCCATACATGCTCCTGGAAAAACAACACATAATTATTCTGGTGTATTCATATCCTTAAATGCACTTCACTTTTTTGCTCCACTGCAATTCTAAATGAACACAATTTAATACAAGTAATAATCAAAATATATTTTAATATTTTTTCACTTTGTTATTAATTGGACTGAATGTATAATGCAAATGTAAGTGATAAAAGTTGCAGCACACAATGAAAAGGGTATATTTTTCATATCATTACATACGAGAGAGATATGACCTCCCCCTCAGTGGGAACTGCCTCACCCTGCCCATCCACCCCCTGTAATCAGTCACAATTACATTTCCCCCAGTTCCCTGTTTAAATACTGGCTGTGCAGTGGATGTCAAATATCATACCTATTGTTGTATTACACTCATGGCCTCCCTGATTCAACCATGCCATATTTTATTTCACTGCAATAAGATAATATGTAAATGAACCTGACTAAAACGAGATTTAAAAGCTTCTGTTCTTGGTCAATGCAGCGGGGACTCTTCATGTCAAGGTCAAACTTACTAAAATCCCTTTGAGTGCATCATCAAAATGCCTTCATACAGATGCAGAGGACAATGGAGAGGAGGTCAGATCCCAGTAGAGAAGACCTTGTACTTCATTCCAAGTGCATCTGGGCTCAATGTGTGTGGAAATACACTCTATGTATAGCATGAGAGGAAAGTGTAACGAGAGTCCCATATAGAGGAGATCCTGTGCTATGAGGCCAGTTTGTCATGCCATGCTGACACAATGCTAAAAATAAAACAGTACACTGTGTGAGGGGAATCCCCTCAGCCTCCACCACCACCCTCTACTACCCCTGTACCTTGGGGAACTCATCAATCTCCTTCAGTCTTTTCTCTATCTGGAGGCGTCCTCCATAGCGTGTGACCCCGTACACCACAGTCATCACCGTCTGTTTGACCACCTTCCTGCTGATGAAGCCCTCCAGGACCTTTGCGATCTTTAGGCCATTCTCTGCATCCCGTGCTCGGAACTCCTCCACCTGGAACAAACAGATGGCCGTGTTGCAGGTACTCACACACACGTTTACAATTTGTATGAAACATAATTGTAAATGATGAACAGCTTTTGTTCAAAATGTGTCTTTTGGTGGAAATTTTGGTGGAGTATTTTCACTAGGGCTGTAACTAATATTTATTTCCATTGTTGATTAACCTGCCCATTCTTTTCTTGATCAACCAATTCATTGTTTGTCTATTAAAATGTAAAAACACTGACTCCCAGTCAGGAAAATGCCAGTCACAGTTTCCCAAAAGCTAAATTGATCCCAACAAATGTCTATTTTTGTGTGAGGCAGCTGTTCATTATTTGCTGCTGATCAGGGAATAGATTGATCAACTAATCGTTTCAGCTCCTAGTCCTTACAAGATCTCCAATAAAATGACTGTTGCCACTGTTGCTTGTTGTACAGCTTATCTTTGCGAGTAAACAAGATTTATTTTCCCAGGTAGCTTGCTATTTCACAAGCCTGATACAGTATCATCTAACAGTAACTGCAATGCCCAGAGGTAAAAATACAAGACAGATAAGTGTCCTGCAGCAAACTGCACTCCAATTTCAGTCACTGCCCCAGTGCACTGACAACTCCGCACAACGTCACCTCACAATTAACTTCAAATTGTTTCCCCCTAAAAAGAAACATGTTCACAGCTAGCTGTTTCTGCTGATAGCATTGTATGCACACTTGCCCTTTGAGCCTTCGGCTGCTCTCTACTCTCACTGCACGCTGATGCAAGGCATGAAAAACTAAGCACTTTTCAAAGCAAGACCTAAAGTGAGAAACCTAAAATATATTCCCAGTCTGTAACTCACTATGGGATGGTGTCATATTAATGTTAATAGCTGAGCAACTGCAACGTGCCTTACATCTGAATTCAACCACAACTCAGTTATCTTGTGTACCTTTCAAGTAAATGCATTTCAAAGAAGAGGAACAAAACAATGAAAAACTAAAAACAGCTCACTGCTGCTGACCTGCTGTGCTACTCCGCTGTACACATCCTGGGGCACATCACAAGGCACGAGGTTGACTGATGTGGCACCAATAACATCTCTGCCTAGAGCGGCGTAGTGCTGGAGACCATTACAGGAGCCGTCCTGTACGAGAGGTGGAGAGAAGGAGAGGAAAGATTAAAGCAGTGATGTGGAGGAGGAAAAACCAGAGACAGAAAAAGAATTACAGAGATCAGCACAGAATGGGAGGGCAGCACAGGGAGAAGGGTTAAAGGTGAACAAAACAAAGAACAGATGAGAGAAGAAGAGAGTAAAAGTGAAGGAATAACAAAGAATAGAAGAAAGAGAAAACAGAAAAAAAGGAGAAACGGTAAAATGAAACACATGAGCATTGGCTCAATAGATGAGAAAAAAGATCTGGTTGAAGCTGTTTAGCGCAGTTCATAACAACATATCACCATGTCCTACAGCCCAAAGCAACAGTGACTTTTGCACTCATTGCTACACAGTCAAACCATCTGTGAGCATCATTCAAAGCAACATCTAGATTGGTTTTGGCATCAGACGAGGTAAAGAAGCAATGAGTGAGTACGCAATTAGCTGATGAATTGGTCAATCAAATCATCTTCTTTTTTTTTTGTCATTCACAATTAATTAAAAATAAGTGGTCAATTTTATTATGTCACTGTTTTTTTCTGTAGGGTTGCACATTGTCCCAACTGATGTATACTGCTTTTTGCTGCTGACCACACTGAGCAGTTTAAATGAGATTAGCTGTATGTGGGTACCAGTGACATAGCCATCATCAAATTGCAAGACAGGATGAAAGTCTAATACACACAAAGATGGATGCATCTGCATGGTGTTTTTCAGGCATGCGGTGAGCGTAAGTGACAATTAAGTTCTGTAACTGCAATGAAGAGCCTGACACAAAATGACAACTTTTGGCTATTTCGATTCTTTCCTTTATCCGTTTATCTAAAAGGGGGAGCGCACATTCAATAACATCAATATGATGTAAATGTGTCAGATTAAGCCAAAGGCAAATTTTCATCTACAGTCCTTGAGCAGGTCGAAGTTCAAACAGCTCGTGAGGAGGAGGTGCTAAATTCTCTGCGCCTAACTAATTACTCTAATGTCTGTGTAAATCTAACAATTGTTCTGTGCTTTCACATTGTGCTATCGCCCAGAAGCCCAGAGTCAGGGAAATTATTGCCACTTGCATTATTTGCTTCTTTTTTTTTTTTTTTTAACTGGTGCGCTGTAATAGAATTTTCCATGATAATTTTCAATAATTTGTTTGGTATAATTAGTATAAAAATCACTATATGTAATCTGCATTGCTAGAAGTAACAGGAGATATTTTTTCTTAAGTGCCACATAAAAGCTACATTATAGCAAGACTATTAACAAGGCCCCGAGGTGTAGACCATGTTGCATTAGTCTAAAAAATTATAAAAGCATCACATTATGTTTACATGAGTAAATCCCTGAATTCCTGGGCTACATAGTATAGCAAATAGTCAACTAAAAGGAAGCCTATTCTAGAGGGTTAGTTTGTTGCTTTAGTTTGTGGAAGAGACGGCCAGATCCTAGCACAGGATAGCTCAAGCTGTGGTCTGATCTGTAAGATTAGCACTACAAGTTAATGACATATGACATAAAATAGCCCCACATGGCTTGGGAGGTCTCGGCTTGTTAACTTTGATGTGCCCTCGAAACCAGCACTATAAAACATGACTAAATGACACACCATATTTTTAGGAGCCTATAAACTAGAACTACAATTGGCCTAAGGTATTCTCAGATGAGTAAATTCCTAAGAATAATCTGTTCTAATCATTTTACATTTTTCATTTCTGTTTCACCTGAATAAAGAATAATTAGTTTATCTTCAAATTCTTATCTTCATGTCTTATTAAAGAACACATTGGTCAGAGATGGACTGTGTGATTCAAATTGCTACGCATCTCTCTAAACACATAAATAATTCTTTCATGTGTTAAATGGTACCTGATGAACAGGAAAATGAGAGATGAACTGTGTTGGATTGGGAGATCTCACAGCATTGGCAATCTCCATGCAGCAGGCAAGAGCCTGCCAAGGCTCATCTGCATTCATCCACCAATTCTTACCCTGAGAAGGAAAATGACAAGCACATGGCACATCTTTGTATATCTGCATCCAGAGATAATTGTGTGTGTGCATCAGTGAGCTTTACTATGAGAGATTTTTACAAACAGCTAAGAAGTTCTGACAAGAACTGCTATGTGGAACTATGAATTGCATGCTATCAATGACCAGCAAAGATTACGAAAGATCGACTGACATTTAGAGGGTTGTCGGCAGAGTCCAGTATGTCCTCCATGAGAGTGTTGGCATACTCCAGCCGTCCCTGTAGTGAGCTACTCTTCTTTAACCCTGTCAGATTGACTAAGTGGATCTTTAGCCAGTCCAGGCCCTTGGGACCGAGGGGCTTCCCCTCTGCAAACACGAGGATGGCCCGAGTCACATCGCTTCCGAGGTGATTTAAGTATGGGGGGCAGGGGTAGGTACGTCCCCTGAAGTCCATGTTGTGAGGGAACCAGAAAATATCATCCCGCATGTGGTTGGCGATGGAGAGTTTATAGAGAGCATCCATACGTAGGCTGTGCATCTCACTGCATTTCTTTTTGGCATTAATCACCTCTCTTTTTATGTGGGCCTTCTCAGAAGCGGTGTAAGTGGGATCTTGGGGGTTGAAGTGGGGTATTTTGGGGGCCTCTGACAGGGGGGGAGGGATGTCTAGCTTTTCACTACCCCGATCATTGAAAATGGATATAATAATATCCAACAGGGGTTTGTTGATCCTCCAGGCACAGTTGCCCAGCTGGTTGAGAGAGTCCAGGACTGCATGGAGGTTCTGTGATTTCTCCAGCAACACCTCATGTTGGGTGGCCCCATCCACTGAGCGCATCAGCTTGGTTGGTGTCAGCAGATAGGCTCCAAACTTGACAGAAGTCCAGGGCACAGGAGGGCACACCATCGGCATCACGTAGGAGTCAAAGGTCAGCTTGGTCTCCATGGCTTCCTGCTGCATCTGAGTGAGGATGGGGTGGGGCTTAATGAAGCCGACCTGGTGGGTAAAACATCAGGAGAAAAACAATTAGAAACCTCAAATGAGCAGACACAAGAAAAAAAAGAAACAGTCGCTCTTATAAGTTTATTTTAAAACCAGTTTATGGTTAATCATGACAGAGCTTAGCTAATTTGATGAAGTGTTAATTCTGATAAATATATACAAGTAGATATGCTAAATATTTGAACATCTGTTTCCTAGCAGTTTAAATTCTAATTGACGAGAAGAACAATGTACAACCTCTGCACTGAAAAGTTTCCAGTGATATCATTCCTGTATCCCAGTACCACTGCCACCCACAAAAGACTCAGGTAGGCAGCTGTAGCTCCATGAATCCATGAATTATGTAAAATCCTGGTTCGTAGCAGGATAGCAGATGGATGTCAACATGTTGCTTTGATGTCAAAGAATTATTATTATTACCATTAACGCAACACATGTAAAGCATGTATTGCTGGACATAAAGACCAACATAAGGAAAAAATACAGTAACCTGACAGAAAAATAAAACACCTCAGTATTGCTTGCATGAGTCAGACGGTCGTGCTGTGTTGTAAAATCATTAGAATGCTCCCCTGATGGGCTAACCTCCAAAGAGAGACATGAAGAAGAGGGGGCAAAGAGAGATAGATGAAAACACAGAAGAATAAAATTCTGCTACAGTACGTCCCTCTTCCCGACACAGTCGCCTCACCCTCCTGCGGGGACCCATGGCACTAAATCAGCGAGCCAATTAAGGGGACACTAAAAAAGGGATTATTCTGGAACCTATTCATCTTACTCAACTGTTCCCCCTGCCAATTCACACGGGGAGAAAGGGTCTTATAATTCACACTCGTTGGAGCTTCCCACTGGATAGGAGGGTGCTCAAGTGGTCAAGGTAACAGGCTTTCGAATGACACTCTTCCTGTCCAGCAAGTGAAGGTCAAGGGTTTTCATGTATTTTTTCTTTGTTTCTAATCCACTATGCTTCTTTTCTCATGAATGAAAATTTCGACTTTACAACTCGTGAACTTGATCAATCTTTTTTTTTGTCTCAAGACTAATTATGTGTAATTTTCAGTCATAATGAATACAACACTGATGGACGCTCCTCGTTATCAACAGTTTTCTTAATTTTTTACTTTGAATCCTTTCAAATACTTACATACTCAATATTAGTTCACAGGAGATCCTCCAAAGTTTAATCCTTCACCATTTTTTCCAAATAAATCTCAGTTGAAAGGATCTTTTTTGGTCTGGGTTAATGCTCAGGAATCCTGTTACCAGGTTATCAAAGGTATTTAAATTCTCTAAGATCGGGATCTGAATGGTTTTATCATAGAGGCCAAGGGACCCTAAGAACCCAAAGGACTTGTGTTCATCCCTCCGTGTCAGAAGAATCTGCCTTGCATTTTTGGCAAGGCTGCTTTAATAGAACTGCTACCAACTCTGGGGTTGCTGACCACGTGCTCCTTTGATATCCCTGCAGAACAAACCGAGTTGCAATTGGACAGATTTGCACATCCACTGTACCTGTCGGGTGCTACGGAAGGTGTACATGTGGTAGAGGATCGGGATGAGCTTCCTGTCGTAGGCCGGGTTCAGGATGTCGCTATTAATTTTGAGGTTCTTGACCATCATATCGACCAAGTAAGTGCCCAGCTCCAGAGTTATTATGTATGGCCAGCTTGTCTTTCCCCCATGTAGCATTGGTCCTGAACTCTGCTCTATCTCCAGATTACACCACTGCTCCCTGGGAAGGACGTCATACTCCTAGAGGGAGAGGAACAGACATGGGTTATATTCATTTAGTGATTTGAATATTTTCCTCATATGAAAAATAACATGTAGTATGATTACAGTAATATCTTGCAAAAAGCAAAGAAATTGCAAGTCACATTTTGTCAAACAGTCACTGAAAATAAAAAAAATTGCTTTCATGTCTTCAGAAAAATGAAGATGATTAATCTTCCTATTATTTTCTCAATCGATCAATTAATTATGTCATCAAAAAAATGACAGAAAATAGTGTTTCACTGAGTCAAGGGTGCCAGCTTCAAATCCAAATATACTCAATATATATATATATATATATTATATAACCCAAATATATTCAGCCCACAAAAATGTAACAAGAGAAAAACAGAAAATCTTCATATTAGAGAGGCTGAAAACAGCAAGTTTTGACATTTTTGCTTCAAAAATGGCAAATTATCAATTATCAAAGGAGATGCAGAATATTTTTCAAATAATCAACTAATCATTGCAGCTGTACAGGACACCAAAGGGGAGAGAACCTTCAAGAAGGCAGGCAGGTAGGTAGGTAGGTGGTATCATAAACATTTTTTGGTCAAGGAGAAAGCATTGTAATACAATCTCAATAGCATGAACCAGTTCAAAGCAAAAGCTGGATGAGTAGAAACTATAGAAGTAAACAACACAGCATCTTGCACACACAGTACAACAGCATTAAGCTACAAAAGAAATTCATTAGACACTAGGTATGTGGTAATAGTCTAACCAGAGGTGAGAGACAGTTTAGTCAAACATTTCTAGTGTTTAGTTTTCAAATGGATGCATGAAAACGTAAATGAGTAAAGTGAGAAATCAGACTAATGTGGTGTCACAACAACAATTAAAAACACCATAACAGGCATTAATTCAACTACAAAGGCGGCTTGTAAAATAACTTGCATAAAACAAACACCTTAACTAACATCTATTCTAACTAGCTGCTGCAGTATAATGAGCTCTTGCTCATTATCGTCTTGATGACATTAGCATCTTCCCCCGTGTACCAGAACCATCAAAACACTAGTGGAACACTGAGTCAGTGATTCTGGCTATAAAATTCCACTGAGGAAAGACAGTCCTTTGTTTCACTTAAAAAATAATGAGCAGCATGTCAATGAGCTGGTGAACATCAATGCAAAGATCCACCAGACTTCATCGGCTGTCAGTTGTTAATCATTTGTCTTACAACTCAAGTTAATTCATTTATTTCTATATTTTTCTGCCGATGTTCAGGGCCTGCCATGATTTCTCCAAAATCTATGCAGGCCACACGTTTAGCTTTTATAGTTACAATGCTGCATATTATGTTATTTTTTTGTCCCTTATTGCAACATCAAGTTATCTGAGTGAGAAATTGCTAATTGCCAATAATGCACATGAGAAGAGCACATGAAGACACACATCTGGAGCATCATTAAATAAGTAACATGTAATTTCTCTACCTTAGTATCTTTGGCCAGCAGCTCTGTGAAAGTGTTGTAAATGTTGCCCAACTTTTCCAACGTCTGATTCTGGTGTTTCTGTCCCACAGAGTATTTGGTGTAGACCCTGTTGCCCAGATCTCCGGCTAAAATCTTCAGCGACTCTCCACTGGGAGGCAGGTTAGCAACACTCTGGACAAGAACAGGACACAGTTCAAAAGGTCAAGCAGGTGAAAACAGCAGAAAAGGCTGTTTGAAGCTTTCGTCAGATCTGGTTTAGTTCAATAAAAAAGAAAGCTATCCTTCAGTCAGAGGGGAAATCAAAGTGAAAATGGTTGTTTCAGAAATCACATCAAACCCAGTGAATCTGTTCATGTAGGAAGCAAAGGTATCTGATCAAAAGCTCACTCCCCTTTGCTGCCAAAGATAAAACCTTATGCTTTTCCAGGTGTTGTCACTCTCAGCGACTTGATTTGTGTTTTGTGGTTTCCCAGACTGGTCAGGTCGTATTATACAACAGCAATGTCGAGAAAACAAAGGAGTGATAACGTATGACATAACTACACGTCTTTTTTTCATGTTGTAGTAAAATAAAGTTGTCATCAATCAAATGCCTTTGACTCAAACACAGACAAGTCTTTGTTAAATCCCTGATTTCTGGCATTTCATTGAGCAGTAGGCTGGGTTAGGTGGGTTGTATTACCTGTATCATGATGTCAACATACTCCCTATCTTCCAGCAGACAGAGGTAGGGATAAAGGTTAAGCCTGTAGTCCTTGGTGTTGGTGTTCGCCAGGATCGTCTTGCTCTCCCTCAGGGCCTGAAGGAGGATCTTCTGCCACTGAGCCCGCTGCTCAGCCAGCAGCTCCCTCTGAAAGGACAACACATGTGTAAGTCATCCATCTCATGACTGTGACTGACAGCAGGGAACCCTTGAAGAATGTGTCAAATAAAATGACCAATCCTGCAGAAATCCTTGTTCACCACATGCTGCACGGTCCAAGTGGAAAGTCATTATAAATTGTGAAGCAGTCGATAGGGCCACCTCTCACCGGACACAAGTTATTGTGCAACATGATGGTGAATTCCATTCGATGGTTAGGTTTGTTTAGCCCCGGTACCTCTCAATGACAGGGAGAAAACAAACTTCAAACAACTGGACCACATACTTATTCATCTAAGAATGAAACGGGATGTAAAACCTATTTTACTTTACTTAGAGGTGTGGCCTAAGAGAAGGGTTTGTAGTTCAGATAGATACATTTAACCAGTTAATAACCATTTGTCATTTTCATTCCCATGGACTGAGGTTAAGGAATAGTTGGACAACTACTCCTTTAATATCAAAATTATAAATTCTACTCTGGGTCTTTTAGCAATGCTTTACAGAAAGTGTCACTGATTTAAATGATCCACCAACTGATGTGGCTAAAGACGAGAAAATTTCACAAATTTCACTACTACGAGCTCATTTTCAGGCTAGCACTCCATCTTCATTGGGTGACATCCATCCCTGTTCCTGAAAAGAATACCTCAGCTGTGATGGCTGTTATTTTTATTTATTATTACAAAAGAACAGGCTATATCATTTGATCTAATATATTAAGTCTTGATAGTTGATCCAAACCTTCACTGAGCAAATGAAGGGAGAGACGTTAAGATCTTGTAGCCACGGTGAATTTTCACTTTCAATTAGACTTGTCTTAACAATTGTGCTCTCATGTTGTGGTACATATTCAGTGTTTTGAATGAAGGAGAAAACCGTTTTTTGGGCCTGCAGTTAAGGCCACAACTGATATTCTCATTACTTGTATTTTAGGTTATTTTAAAAGAAAAGGAGAATGTACATCCCCAGTTGGGAGGTAAGCAGGTTTGTTCAGGTACATACATGTACCTGTGAAGGTATTGTGATATATATTGTGATATATGTACATTCTGTGCATGTATGTGTTAATGTGCACTCTTCAACTGAAGAGTTTTACTCAGTCTGACTGAAGCAGAGACACAGTCTGGAATGTGGATGGTGAGGTGACTCTGCGTTGTCTCCGGTGGCCTCCATTACAATACATTATTATTCTGCCCTGCCAGTCTGTAAATGCTTCCTGACCACCAGGGACTCTCAGCCTGCTCGCTTCCCACGAAGCCCATCTGCAGAGTCAGACGAGCCAGGCTGGACTGTAAATGCCAGAGTTGGAAAGAAGGCACACCACAGGAATATGATGTTTCTTCCTCTAACCTGTCAGACCCTAAATTCATATTATTTTAAAGTTTAGATCAGAGAAAAAGAGAAACTTTACTCATATGAGACAATGTATAACCATAGATGTTAAAAGTATGAAAAGCATGTTAAATGTAAATAAATCAGCACTTTGTAAATGATCATATATTACTGTAATTACTCCAAACAAAGCAGAATACTGCCAAGATGATATACACCCACTAGAGTCTGTATCTTACATTGTGTGCCAGCACATTGGGCTTTGCAGGGAATCTGCAGCCTCTTTTGCAGTTTAAAGGGTCAAACTTACAGCAAAAAACAGGAAGATAACTGATGTGTTTGTGTTTTCTTTTTAACAGGAAGCAACTGCATTTTTAGGAGATGTGAAAACAAAAAACATTGCATTAGCTACAACACTATTGTAGACACAGGGTATCATTTATCTAAACCAGTGTTTCGAAATGAATCTGACAATAATAAACAGATGTTTAAAAACACTGTATGCTGTACATGTATATTTCAGGAAAAAATGGCTGCGTCTAGATTTTAAGATTAAACCCTAAAACATCTGTTATCAACAACTAAATCTTCTCTATGTCACAACATGTTAGTAGTTTCAGCATCACTGACCCATAAATCTAAAGTCTGTACTGAAGATGACATGAAGACAAAGAGAGGCAACAGTTGGGTCTGTTTACCATTTTGGCCATGTTTTCTGTGACAGGCTTGGCACCCTCCACAGAGTCGATGGTGACAGTGCAGGCCCGCTCCACGCTGAGCTGACGTTTGAATCGCTCACGGAGCTCCTCCTGAGTGAAATCCAGTTTGGGGTAGTGATGGTCTTCCCTCTAAAACACATGAAATACAAGTAAGTTAAGTTAAGTTAAGTTAGCTATGCCAGTGTTTGCATCTCTCCTCTCTCACACTGTCCGTGCAAACCCCGCCCTCACTCGCACACAATTTCTCCTGCAACATGGAGGGAGACACAGCACCTGGCCACACAATTTTTAATGTACATGTCGATATATTGTCCAGCTGTAAATTTTCAAACAGGGTAGCCCTTTCTTAGTATTTGCTTAGCTGAATGTTTTGTTAAGCATGAGAGGAAAACCTGTAATTTAGTTTAGTTTACTTTAATTTATTTAGTTGAAAACAACTGAATTCTGAATGATCAGAGATAGGCCTGTTATTATTTTATATTGGGTATTTATTCTGTATAATTTTTCATTTACATGTTTTGCAGCTGCATATTTTCAAACAGGGAAGGAAACCCTGTCTTAATATTCTATTGTGATCACAGTCTGTTTTAAGTCCTTGTGACATCTCATATGCGTCTTTGACTTGCAACATTTGGTCCACTCTGTAGAAAATACAGAGATACAGAGATATGATTTTTGGTCCATATCACCAATCCTATTATTAAGCCCTATCACACATACAGATATTGCACACAGAGAAGGATGAATGAAAATAAATCCAGCAAACATTGTGGTCTATAAAAGTCAATATTGGTCAGAAATGGTCTGAAATACAAGTATACACACATACTTGTATTTCAGGGCATTTCTGGCTTAGTGAATAAACTTGTAAAAATCTTAGCACAATGCTAACAGACTTCTGTTATGCTGCACTTAAAATCCTGCCAGAACGTACTGATTTGCTCTGGCCAATTTACCTACTAAGCAAGCAACCTGAGAGACAATGTCTTGCTAATAGAAAAATAAAATGTGCTTTAAAAGTCAAGTCTTGTTTAAAGAAATGGTGACCTTGCCAATGCAATAAGACCTCTGGATATTATCTGTGCACATCATAGAAGGGTTGTACGCATGAGCAGATGCAGTACAGCTGTACGAACATTTATTATCTCATAGACAGCAGGCGAGATACAGTGGATTGTAAATTAGGCCTCAGAGAGACAGAGCATGGACAGCAGCCAGAGCAAAGCTTAAGGTAGCGTGGCACATAAATTGCTCACCAGACAGCTCTTGTACAATATCAGAACTTTAGAACAATAAATGGGCAAAAAGGCTAACACCTCGTTATCAGCAGACCGGGATGAAATCAAAAGATTGCTGCTAAAAAATGTGCTGGCGTGATAATTTTGAGAAGAACAAACTTGCAGCTTGTGAGGTACAAAGAAAAGTAAAAAGCTCCATAGAAAGAACTGTGTTGCAATATTGTTAGAGTAAAGCTGTGTGATTTTATTTGAATACTTCATGCAACTGAATGAATTCAAATTTCTCAACCTATAAAAAAAAGTGACTATGCTAATGAAATGTGCACACATACAGTACATGTTCCTGATATACAAATAGAGAACACCCCACAATCTCTGACGACAAGTTGAAACTAGATCAAACTGCATTTCGTACGATCTACAGCTTCATCAAAATTCCTTCTCTCACCAACAAACAATATTCTAATTAGATTGTGGTTCTGCTCCTAACACTGATTGAAAATCCTCCAGAGACCATCCAGCCAGCTACTCTGTTATCTGGTGGACCAGTTATTTGGACACTCTTTCAGTCATTAAATCAACCTACCAAAAAGTCACAGTCATAGTCAGATAACCGACTAGTTCAAGTCAGCCTTGAAAATACAGTCAGAGGCAATAGCAATGGAGCAGTCACATTTGTGCTGGTTTAAATGTCAGAAAGTGGCATGGTTTCACAAATTTTCTTTATATAAAAATATATGACCTTCTGATTGCTACCATCAACACACACAGGCCAACACTAAGATAAAGAGGACCAAAAATATGTCACTCAGACGAAGATCAAAGTAATTTTGGTGCAAGGACTGGACCTAAAAATACTGCAGTTGTACGAAAAGCTGTTAATGAATCATGTGAGAATCAGGAGGCGAAGGGAGGTGGGGAAAAGTGAGGAGAGGTGAGAGGAGGAGAGGCAAGGAAAGCGGAGGACCCATTAGAAAGCAAAGTTGGCTCACTTTAAATAGGCCAGTGCCTGTCTGGCTGTGAATAGGGTGACAATCAAATCTTTCATAGTCACGCTGGAGCCTTCTGACAGCTTTCCCAGCTTTCTGGTGATTCCACTGGCAAAACATACAGAAGACTCAGCCATAAAAATAACTTATCTGTATTTATAGTCATACAGTGTCACTTTTTTAACATAAACTCCCACTTTGTGTTTAAATAAACTCCCTTAACTAATTTCCATCAAGATTTTTAACACTGCGGATATAATAAAAATCCATTCTTTATGAAATGAGTAATTGCCTTAAACGCCTTATAATACATCACACCCTCTTAAGGAAAGAGTGTATATGACTGATTACACCAAAAATGCAGTCTCTGCTGTCCCAACATAAGCAAGTAATGGTCTCCACTGACATTGGTTTAAGATAATTTAAAGAACAAAGACCAGCCCAAGACACTTAAATGGCAGTTAACTCCATTATATCAGCTCTGATGACGTCAATGGAACAGTAGGTCATCTTATTTTCTGTGGACCCAGCAGAGACCAGTCTATCAGCAAACAAGTATCCTGATGTTAAGGCATAATCTGGGACAATAGTCCACAATAATGACTTTAAATTTCTCTATTCAGTCCAGCAGTAATAATGATACATACTAAAGCCCATTCAAGCTCATCCATCTTTAAATGCTCCAAAACTGCCAGATCTACTTCCTGAGGAGGCTCAGGTCCTTCAATCAACCATCATCTAAACTGTGTTGTACTGGGAAGGAGGTGTCACAGCAAAGGACGCCAGCAGACTGAATAAACTTATGAAGTAGGCTGGTCTGTCATTTGATCCCAGCTGGTCACATGACATGTTAGCGAAGCTTAAGAGCACCTTTAGCGACAGACTTATTCCACCCTGGTGTGTAATGGAGTGATACAGGAGATCATTCGTGCCAGGTGCTATCAGACTTTTCAGTTCATCTGCTTCTAATGCATCTACTTTGCTCTTTGCACGTTAGAATATTGACTGTATCTTGACATTATCAATCTTCAGCACTTTATGCCTTTAACTGTACCATATTTATAAATGGATCATCAGTCAATATCACCACTTATCCATTCATTAATGTTTCTGCTTATTCATCTCAGCCACTGTGTTCATGTATCTGTTAACATTTGTATTTTAATGTATCTTGCTGCTATTTAACTTCAGTCCAGGGATTATTAAAGTCATCCATCCATCCATGCATCTATCCGATCCACTGGTATGTGTGCTTTAAATATCAATTTACTGTATACAACCTCAGCAAACATTTGTAAAGGTTTAGATAAAGTCATTGTTTCGTATTCTATGTCTTGCCCATCTTAACAGTCATGGTTCATGTCAAACTAAGCCTGTGGTACCTTTGTGTAGAAGTCCTTAACAAGCGATGAAGAACACTGGCTTGTGGTCAGGTTGAAGCAGGGCTGGTAGTCGGGCTGGATGACACGTATGGCCTTCAGCACCATGTCTCTCTCATCTTGTTCGAACACACACTGAGCGAACAGATCATCCACAGACAGACCATCCTCGTCCATCTGGCTCAGGCACCTGGATAAACAGGGACATGCAGTCAGTGTATCAGGTTTTGATGCAATACCGTGACATATGTTATGTCTTAACACTTGGGCACTTACTGCATTATACTATGTGATACCTGCAGTGGGCAAAGCAGAAAAGGCCAATCCTATGTTATTCTTTCAAGTGTTTTAATATTTGTGTACTGGTAACAGACAAAGATGGCTTGTTTCATATGAAGCCATTCAAGGTCGCTTTGCTCCTAACTTATTGTAACTCAGCTTGTTGCAGTGAGAAATAAAAAAGCAGCTGTTTCCCTGAAATAAACAACCGTGCAGCAATACACATCAACATTGTCACAAAGAAGTTAACTCCTTCCATTTTTACATTATTTTTTCTACAAAATATCATAAAAACACAGTTTAGCAGCCAGCTTGAGGTCCTTCTCACCAGCACATGTGTAGAGTGTGTAATGACTGGCTAAAACAACTGGAATAACTAATAACTATTAAAATATAATGTTCTAATACTTAGGCTAGGGTATTAGTCCACAAGATTAAGAAAACATAACACAACCGATTCTCTTTAGAAAGTCCTTACAATACCTCTCCTTTCCATTAGGATCGCTATATACTTGTTCAGGTTTAATGTTAAAAATACCGACCCATCAGATGACACAAGAGGTAGATTTTCATTCATGTGGGAGATTATAGTTATTATAGTGGAACAGACTTTGGGGTCATCTGATCACAAGCTCAAAGTTCACAACCTTCTGACCTGCCTGATGATGTGGGAATGGGACTAAGATAATCATATAACTGTCTGAGCCGCTGATTACTTCAGCTTTCAAAAATAAAAAATAAAACTCCCGAGTGTGTGGGGTCATTGCATATGTCTCCCCCACCCTGATCGACAGTTACAGAACATCAATTTAAGTATTTGAATTGATAGGCTTATCCGTCAAACTCAAAGTACAAGTTTGATCCAGAGGCAGATGGGCGCTGACGACATCAGTGAAATGTTTATTTAAACAGAATCTTCTAGAGATCTCCTAGGGAGAGCACAGTCTCCATGACTGGACTGCAGAATGCAGATAATGCCAACGTGCAACCAGTCTCAGAAATACAAATGAGAGGTGTAATAACATGATTATTCCATAACTCAGTTTAATATATCGACACCCTCTTAAAATAATGGCCTAAGTCATTTTTTCAGGTTTTTCAGGAAACACAAAAAACTCAACAAAAGAGTCACACTTTTGACATAGGCCATTATA